>NC_048573.1:22500-137500 GCF_013265735.2 Oncorhynchus mykiss | reverse complement strand
GTGGCACCCCCAGTTATTGAGAGTAAGGGGGAAGTGGCACCCCCAGTTATTGAGAGTAAGGGGGAAGTGGCACCCCCAGTTATTGAGAGTAAGGGGAAAGTGGCACCACCAGTTATTGAGAGTAAGGGGGAAGTGGCACCCCCAGTTATTGAGAGTAAGGGGAAAGTGGCACCACCAGTTATTGAGAGTAAGGGGAAAGTGACACCCCCAGTTATTGAGAGTAAGGGGGAAGTGGCACCCCCAGTTATTGAGAGTAAGGGGAAAGTGGCACCACCAGTTATTGAGAGTAAGGGGGAAGTGGCACCCCCAGTTATTGAGAGTAAGGGGAAAGTGGCACCACCAGTTATTGAGAGTAAGGGGAAAGTGGCACCACCAGTTATTGAGAGTAAGGGGAAAGTGGCACCACCAGTTATTGAGAGTAAGGGGAAAGTGGCACCACCAGTTATTGAGAGTAAGGGGGAAGTGGCACCCCCAGTTATTGAGAGTAAGGGGGAAGTGGCACCACCAGTTATTGAGAGTAAGGGGGAAGTGGCACCACCAGTTATTGAGAGTAAGGGGGAAGTGGCACCACCAGTTATTGAGAGTAAGGGGGAAGTGGCACCACCAGTTATTGAGAGTAAGGGGAAGTGGCACCACCAGTTATTGAGAGTAAGGGGGAAGTGGCACCACCAGTTATTGAGAGTAAGGGGGAAGTGGCACCACCAGTTATTGAGAGTAAGGGGGAAGTGGCACCACCAGTTATTGAGAGTAAGGGGGAAGTGGCACCACCAGTTATTGAGAGTAAGGGGGAAGTGGCACCACCAGTTATTGAGAGTAAGGGGAAAGTGGCACCACCAGTTATTGAGAGTAAGGGGAAAGTGGCACCACCAGTTATTGAGAGTAAGGGGAAAGTGGCACCACCAGTTATTGTCCTATAGGACCCAGCTAGTACCTGTGTTCTCCTTCAGGGGAAAACAAGCTGATGACCAACCCTGCTGGTTTGTGTAATGTCCAGTATATATAATGTCTCGTAGGGCCCAGCTAGTACCTGTGTTCTCCTTTGGGGAGAATGAGCTCTTCGACCAGATGACCAACCCTGCCGGTTCGCCGCTCCGCTGGCTCCAGGACCACTTGCAAAGGCTCATGGGAGTGGCGCTGCCAATGTTCACCGGACGAGGAGTGTTCCAATACAGCTTCGGTCTACTGCCCTACAGAGAGCCCATACACACTGTTGGTAAGACACACACTCAACTCTCTCTCATCCCTCACCTCTCACCTCTCTCTCTCTCACCTCACATCCCTCACCTCTCTCATCCCTCACCTCTCACATCTCTCTCACACCTCTCTTCCATCCCTCGCTCACCTCTCACATCTCTCTCTCACCCCTCGCTCACCTCTCACATCTCTCACCTCTCTCTCTCTAGTGGATAGGCCTATTCCAGTGGTCCAGACCCCCTCTCATCTCTCACACGCTCTCTCTCTCTCTCTAGTGGGTAGGCCTATTCCAGTGGTCCAGACCCCCTCTCGTCTCTCGCTCTCTCCAGTGGGAAGGCCTATTCCAGTGGTCCAGACCCCCTCTCATCTCTCGCTCTCTCTCATCTCTCTCTCTCTCCAGTGGGTAGGCCTATTCCAGTGGTCCAGACCCCCTCTCCCACTAAAGATGATATAGACTGTCTCCATTCTCTCTACCTGGAGGGCCTCACTACGGTGTTTGAAGACAACAAGGACAACTACGGCATTGCACCAGACAAACACCTCCACTTCATCTAGATATGTGCATCCACACCTGTAATCAGCAGGAAAATAAGCTTTACAGACAAATCCAAAGCAGTTGCAACACCTTCTAGGTAAGAGTTCTAGCTGAAGGTTAGGCTTCTGTAGGATCCTGTGGCGTTATGTAGAGTTCTGTGGAGTTGATGTAGGGTTCTCAAGGGTCCTGTCTGGTTCTAGAGGGTCCTGTCTGGTTCTAGAGGGTCCTGTCTGGTTCTAGAGGGTTCTGTCTGGTTCTAGAGGGTCCTGTCTGGTCCTGTCTGGTTCTAGAGGGTCCTGTCTGGTTCTAGAGGGTCCTGTCTGGTTCTAGAGGGTCCTGTCTGGTTCTAGAGGGTCCTGTCTGGTTCTAGAGGGTTATAGAGGGTCCTGTAGGGTTCTATAGAGTTATGTAGGGTTCTAGGGGGTTATGTAGGATCCTGTAAAGTTATGTAGGGTTCTAGAGGGTCCTGTAGGGTCATCTGTAGGGTTCTAGAGGGTTCTGTAGGATTAGTTGGGGTTCTGTAGGATTAGTTGGGGTTCTGTAGGATTAGTTGGGGTTCTGTAGGATTAGTTGGGGTTTTGTAGGATTAGTTGGTGTTCTAGAGGGTTCTGTTGGGTTCTATAGAGTTATGTAGGGTTCTAGAGTGTCCTGTAGGGTCATCTGTAGGGTTCTAGAGGGTTCTGTAGGATTAGTTGGGGTTCTGTAGGATTAGTTGGGGTTCTGTAGGATTAGTTGGGGTTCTGTAGGATTAGTTGGGGTTCTGTAGGATTAGTTGGGGTTCTGTAGGATTAGTTGGGGTTTTGTAGGATTAGTTAAGGTTCTGTAGGATTAGTTGGGGTTCTGTAGGATTAGTTGGGGTTCTAGAGGGTTCTGTTGGGTTCTATAGAGTTATGTAGGGTTCTAGAGTGTCCTGTAGTGTTGTGTAGGGTTCTAGAGGGTCATGTAGGATTCTGTGGGGTCCTGTAGGGTTAGTTAGTACCAAGATGGTGGGCAGTAAGACGTGTTTGTTTTTGTCCCATGTAAATATTATTATTATTATTATTATTATTATTATTATTATTATTATTATATTTTTTGTTGTATACATTTCATTATATTTCAATCTCTTTTTTTTCTCTCCATTTTCTAATTAAAAAAACTTCCTGCAACCCGCCCCCAATGTGGTACAGATCTGCTATTTTTTAGACCTAATTAGCTACTAGCTTTTTAGTCATTGTTAGCCACTGCTAGCGGTCTTTACCTTTAGCTCGGACTCCAGCCACTTTAGCCTGGATAATATCTGCCAGTCTGCACAGCACCATATCATCCCTGAGCATATCGGACTGCTTTTTTCCTTCCACTACATCACCGGATTCCTGCCGCAATCTCTGGACCATTACACTGGATCTTCGCAGCTAGCTAGTTCCTACCGAGTGGCTATTGTTGCTAACGACCCTGTCCAGAAGCATGCAACAGCTAGCCTCGAGCTAGGCCCATTTCCCGGTTAGCAAACGAAGTACACCAACTACAATACCTCTCTTGCCAATTGGCCTGAACCCTTTGTTGACAAGGAGCCCCGCCGATCCATCACGACTGGTCTGCTGGTCTACTGATGTAATTCGGCCGATGTGCTCTCAACCGGCCTCTGCCTCGTTGGTGTTGATCCATCTGCTAGCCCTGGCCCGCTAGCTTCCTGAACGCCGTGTCTCCCGCTCGCCTTGCGTAGTAACCGAACAACTCCCTGTTTCATCTTTGCTGCTCATTGGACCCTATGACCACTCGGCTACACAGCTGATGCCTGCTGGACTGTTCATTAACACGGTACTTCATTTAGTTTATCTGTTGGTCCCAGCCTCTAACTCAGGCCCTGTGTGTAGTTAACTGACCCTCCCTGCCCATTCATTGCCATTTACCAGCTGTTGTTGTCCTAGCTGTTTACCCGTTGTCTCACCCGGTCTATGGCTCTCCCAATCAACACCTGTGATTGCTTTATGCCTTTCTCTAACTTCAATATGCCTTGTATACTGTTGTTTAGGGCAGCTCTCATTGTTTTATTTTGCAGCGGAGCCCCTAGTCCTGCTCAACATGCCTCAGATAGCCCCCTTGTCCCACCCCCCCACACATCCGGAGACCGCACCTAGCTTAACTGGCGCTTCCAGAGATGAAACCCCTCTCATCGTCACTCAATGCCTAGGTTTACCTCCACTGTACTCGCACCCTACCATACCCTTGTCTGTACACTATGCCCTGAATCTATCCTACCACGCCCAGAAATCTGCTCCTTTCATTCTCTGTTCCCAAAGCACTAGACGACCAATTCTTATAGCATTTAGCCGTACCCTCATCCCATTCCTCCTCTGTTCCTCTGGTGATGAAGAGGTTAACCCATACCCTGCAGCCCCCAGCATCACTCCCATTCGCCCTCATCTGTTGACCTCTGCAACCGTAAAATCCTTGGTTTCATGCATGTTAACATCAGAAGCCTCTCCAAGTTTGTTTTATTCACTGCTTTAGCACACTGCCAACCCTGATCTCCTTGCCGTGATTGAATCCTGGCTTAGGAAGACCACCAAAAATTCTGAGATTTCCATCCCCAATTACAACATTTTCCGTCAAGACAGAACTGCGAAAGGAGGCGGAATTGCAATCTACTGTAGAGAGAGCCTCCAGAGTTCTGTCATACTATCCAGGTCTATGCCCAAACAATTAGAGCTTCTACTTTTAAAGATCCATCTCTCCAGAAATAAGTCCCCCACTGTTGCAGCTTGTTATAGACCCCCCTCAGCTCTTAGCTGTGCCCTGGACACCATATGTGAATTGATTTCCCCCGATCTATCGTCAGAATTCGTACTGCTAGGTGACCTAAATTGGGATATGCTTAACACCCCGGCCGTCCTACAATCTAAGCTAGATGCCCTCAATCTCACACAAATGATCAAGGAACCTACCAGGTACAACCCCAAATCCGTAAACATGGGCACCCTCATAGATATCATCCTGACCAACTTGCCCTTTAAATACCTCTGCTGTTTTCAACCAGGATCTCAGCGATCACTGCCTCATCCGTTACGGGTCCGTGGTCAAATGACCACCCATCATCGCTGTCAAGCGCTCCCTAAAACACTTCAGCGAGCAGGCCTTTCTAATCAAACTGGCCCGGGTATCCTGGAAGGATATTGACCTCGTCCCGTCAGTAGAGGATGCCTGGTCGTTCTTTATAAGGGCTTTCCTCACCATCTTAAATAAGCATGTCCCTTTCAAAAAATTTTGAACTAAGAACAGATGTAGCCCTTGGTTCACTCCAGACCTGACTGCCCTTGACCAGCACAAAAACACCCTATGGTGAGCTGCACTAGCCTCGAATAGTCCCTGCGATATGCAACTTTTCAGGGAAGCCAGGAACCACTATACACAGTCAGTCAGGAAAGCTAAGACTAGCTTTTTCAAACAGAAATTTGCATCCTGCAGCTCTAGTTCCAAAAAGTTTTGGGACACTAAAGTCCATGGAGAACAAGAGCACCTCCTCTCAGCTGCCCAATGCTCCATGATAATAGAGAATTTCAATAAGCATTTCTCTACGGCTGGCCACACTTTTCATCTGGCTACCCCAACCCCCGGGCCAACAGCTCAGCACCTCCCCCGCAGCAACTGGCCCAAGCGCGCCCCCCCCCCCCCTGCTTCTCCTTCACCCAAATCCAGACAGCTGAAAGAGCTGAAAGAGCTGGTCATCCCCCTCTTCAAAGGGGAAGACACTCTAGAGCCAAACTGTTACAGACTCTGTCAATCACCATATTCTTATCGGCAGACTCAGTAGCCTCGGTTTCTCTAATGACTGCCTCGCCTGGCTCACCAACTACTTCTCAGAGTTCAGTGTGTAAAATTGGAGGGCCTGTTGTCCGGACTCCTGGCAATCTCTATGGGGGTGCCACAGGGTTCAATTCTCGGGCCGACTCTTTTCTCTGTATATATCAATGATGTCGCTCTTGCTGCTGGTGATTCTCTGATCCACCTCTACGCAGACAACACCATTCTGTATACATCTGGCCCTTCTTTGGACACTGTGTTAACAAACCTCCAAATGAGTTTCAATGCCATACAACACTCCTTCCGTGGTCTCAACAGCTTTTAAATGCAAGTAAAACTAAATGCATGCTCTTCAACCAATTGTTGCCCGCACCTGCCCGTCCGACTTGCAACTACAAAAACCTCGGTGTCTGGTTAGACTGTAAACTCTCCTTCCAGACTCGCATTAAGCGTCTCTAATCCAAAATTAAATCTAGAATCGGTTTCCTTTTTCGCTATAAAGCCTACTTCACTCATGCTGCCAAACACACCCTCGTAAAACTGACTATCCTGCTAATCCTTGACTTCGGCGATGTCATTCACATAACACTCTACTTAGCAAATTGGATGTAGTGTATCACAGTGCCATCCGTTTTGTCACCAAAGCCCCATAACCTACCCACCACTGTGACTTGTATGCTCTCGTTGGCTGGTCCTCGATACATATTCGTCGCCAAACCCACTGGCTCCAGGTCATCAATAAGTCTTTGCTAGGTAAAGCCCCGCCTTATCTCAGCTCACTTGTCACTATAGCAACACCCACCCGTAGCATGCGCTCCAGCAGGTATATTTCACTGGTCATCCCCAGAGCGAACACCTGCTTTGGCCGCCTTTCCTTCCAGTTCTCTGCTGCCAATGACATTCTGGCATTGGCTGTCAGAACAGCTTGTAGATTGCTGCAGCTGTACACAGTCCATCTGTAAATATCCCATACAACCAACCAACTACCTACCTCAACAACAAAAAATAAATATGGGGATGTTTTTTTCTGCTCTTTTGCACACCAGAACTTCTACTTGCACATCATCATCTGCACATCTATCACTCCAATGTAAATTGCTAAATTGTAATTACTTTGCCACTATTGGCCTATTTATTGCCTTACCTCCTTACTTAATTTGCACACACTATATACAGATGTTCTATTGTGTTATTGACTGTACGTTTGTTTATCCCATGTGTAACTCTGTTTTTGTCGCACTGCTTTGCTTTATCTTGGCCAGGTCACAGTTGTGAGAACTTGTTCTCAACTGGCCTACCTAGTTAAATAAAGGTGAAATGAAGGGGGGGGGAGGGGGGGGGAGGGAGGGGGGGGGGGGGGAGGGGGTTGGCTACCAGCGGCATTTAGCACTGCAGTGCATCTCCTCCTCATGGACTGCACCAGATTTGCCAGTTCTTCCTGTGAGATGGTACCCCACTCTTCCACCAAGGCACCTGCAAGTTCCCGGACATTTCTGGGGAGAATGGCCCTAGCCCTCACCCCCCGATCCAACAGGTCCCAGACGTGCTCAATGGAATTGAGATCCAGGATCTTCGCTGGCCATGGCAGAACACTGACCTTCCTGTCTTGCAGGAAATCACGCACAGAACGAGCAGTATGGCTGGTGGCATTGTCATGCTGGAGGGTCATGTCAGGATGAGCCTGCAGGAAGGGTACCACATGAGGGAGGAGGGTGTCTTCCCTGTAACGCACAGCGTTGAGATTGCCTACAATGACAACAAGCTCAGTCCGATGATGCTGTGACACACCGCCCCAGACCATGACGGACCTTCCACCTCCAAATCGATCCCGTTCCAGAGTACAGGCCTCGATGTAACGCTCATTCCTTCGATGATAAAAGCGAATCCGAACATCACCCCTAATGAGACAAAACCACAACTCGTCAGTGAAGAGCACTTTTTGCCTGTCCTGTCTGATTCAGCCACTGTGGGTTTGTGCCCATAGGCGACGTTGTTGCCGGTGACGTCTGCTGAGGACCTGCCTTACAACAGGCCTACCTGCCCTCTGCCCAGCCTCTCTCAGCCTATTGTGAACAGTCTGAGCACTGATGGTATCTGCTGAGGACCTGCCTTTACAACAGGCATACCAGCCCTCTGCCCAGCCTCTCTCAGCCTATTGTGAACAGTCTGAGCACTGATGGTATCTGCTGAGGACCTGCCTTACAACAGGCCTACCAGCCCTCTGCCCAGCCTCTCTCAGCCTATTGCGGACAGTCAGCACTGATGGAGGGATTGTGTGTTCCTGGTGTAACTCGGGCAGTTGTTGTTACCATGCTGTACCTGTCCCACAGGTGTGATGTTCAGATGTACCGATCCTGTGCAGGTGTTGTTACACGGGGTCTGCCACTGCAAGGACGATCAGCTGTCCGTCCTGTCTTCCTGTAGCGTTTTCTTAGGCGTCTCACATTATGGACATTGCTATTTATTGCCCTGGCCACATCTGCAGTCCTCATGCCTCCTTGCAGCATGCCTAAGGCACGTTCACACAGATGAGCATGGATCCTGGGCATCTTTCTTTTGGTGTTTATCAGTCAGTAGTAAGGCCTCTTTAGTGTCCTACGTTTTCATAACTGTGACCTTAATTGCCTACCGTCTGTAAGCTGTTAGTGTCTTAAAGACCGTTGCACAGGTGCATGTTCATTATTTGTTTATGGTTCATTGAACAAGCACGGGAAACAGTGTTTAAACCCTTTACAATGAAGATCTGTGAAGTTATTTGGATTTTTACGAATTAACTTTGAAAGACCGGGTCCTGAAAAAAGGACTTTTCTTTTTTTGCTGAGTTTAGGTTAGAGGAAAAACACAAAGAAATGGAAATACTTATTCAATAACGATCAAGTGTAATGTATTACAAAAATAAAGTGAATTGGATGGAAAATTTTGAACATAGAAATTTGAACATAGAAATGCTACCAACAACAATTTACAGAAACTCGTTACACATGACGGAGTCATCCATGATTCACCAAATTATACTTTGAAAGAGGAAGTTAAATAGTTTAAGCATATTTTTATTTTGTCTCCTCCATTTCCACTGAATGATGTCAGGATTTCTTTCCTAATAATAATGTAAAATTAACAAATGTACATAAAGACCTGTGTGTTACAGAGGAGGAACTTCTTGAGGCAATTAAATCTGTTCAGTCTGGAAAAACACCAGGGCTTGACGGTATAACATGAATGTCTAATTTCAGTACTACTGAAACAGGACCCAGGTGGTACAGTGGTTCCTCCTTTAAAAGTCATACTCGCAGCACTGTGAGCTGCTGCAGCATTCTGTGGCACGTTATTTAATTGTCAGCCATTTTTTTCATTTAATGCTAGTTAATGCTAGTTTGACCACCAGAGGGCATCTTTAAAAAACATTTGATTAGTCTTTTTTTTTTTTTTTTTGGAAAATGATACACAAAATGTAGGCAAATGTATGACTTTAAGAATAGGGGTGGAGAAAAAGGATTTATTGAGAGAATGCTCATGTCTGGAGGTGCTGTCTTTACCAGCATGGGATTGATTTTAAGAAATTTGTTTTAATTAATTTGATTAATATTGTGGTGTTTCCATTCAGAGAAAAACTAAATCCTAAATGTTTCCGTTAGGATGGAATGGAAAATATGGCACTCTACAACATGATTGTCGGAAGTAGGCTACAGGATTGCAGGATTCTAAATTGTTTGCCTTCATTAGACAACTTTGTTCCAAATTTTCTATAAATCAGTGATATTTATTCCCATAGTAATCATTATGGATCCATAACTAAATCAAAGTCAGCATTTTTTTTTAAGATCTTTATTTTATTAACAAAATGTGGTTATTTGTTTATTAGGTTACTGTGCTCTGGTATTCTGCGCTCTGGTACACTCAGACGAGAGTGCTCTGAAATCCCTGTAGATAGTAGAGACACACATTTTTTTAACAATGTTATTTTCTCATAAGAAGAAGTTAATTCCTCCGTGGAGCCCAGTTTCATAATATGACAATATGGGGATGAGTTAGTTGGGTGTGCTATTTACAGATTGGCTGTGTACAGATACAGTGATCAGTAAGTTGCTCTGACAGATGCTTAAAGTTAGAGAGGGAGATATAAGCTTCAGTGATTTTTTTTTTTTGCAGTTCGTTCCAGTCATTGGCAGCAGAGAACTGGAAGGAAAGGCGGTGAAGGAAGTGTTGGCTTTGAACAGTGAGATACACCTGGCAAGTGAGCTGAGATAAGGCAGGGCTTTACCTTGCAAAGACTTATAGATGACCTGGAGCCAGTGGGTTTGGCGACGAATATGTAGCGAGGGCTAGCCAACGAGAGCATACAGGTCGCAGTGGTAGGTAGTATATGGGGCTTTGGTGACAAAACGGATGGCACTGTGATAGATTACATCCAATTTGCTGAGTAGAGTGTTGGAGGCTATTTTGTAAATGACATCGCCAAAGTCAAGGATCGTCAGGATAGTCAGTTTTACGAGGGTATGTTTGGCAGCATGAGTGAAGGAGGCTTTGTTGCGAAATAGGAAGCTGATTCTAGATTTAATTTTGGATTGGAGCTGCTTAATGTAAGTCTGGAAGGAGAGTTTACAGTCTAACCAGACACCTAGGTATTTGTAGTTATCCACGTGTTCTAAATCAGAGCCGTCCAGAGTAGTGATGCTAGTCTGGCAGGCGGGTGCGGGCAACAATTGGTTGAAGAGCATGCATTTAGTTTTACTAGCGTTTAAAACCTGTCTAGGACACACGAACCCCCCCCCCCCCCCCCCCCCCCACAACATTCTGCTGAAAAGGCAGCACGGGAAATTTAAAAAATATGTTTTAGAAATATGTAGCTTTCACACATTAACCAATACAGCAAATGAAAGATAAACATCTTGTTAATCTACCCATCATGTCCGATTTAGAAAAATACAGCGAAAACACAACATATGATTATGTTAGATCACCACCAAATCCAAAAAACACACAGCCATTTTTCCCAGCCAAAGATACTTTGTGAATTAACCCTGGACATCATGGTAATAACCCATTCTTGTGGATTAACCCTGGACATCATGGTAATAACCCATTCTTGTGGATTAACCCTGGACATCATGGTAATAACCCATTCTTGTGGATTAACCCTGGACATCATGGTAATAACCCATTATTGTGGATTAACCCTGGACATCATGGTAATAACCCATTCTTGTGGATTAACCCTGGACATCATGGTAATAACCCATTCTTGTGGATAGTGCCATGCAATGAAAATTGTTATTTCCAAAGTGGTTTCTCACAAAGACATGAATAACCTCTCGGATGAAGAGTTCCATGTAGAACCCTTTGTTACAGTAGAAGGAAAAGGCTTTTCACCTTCTGTATGGGAAAACGGTAGTTCTAAAGGGGTCTTTGAGGGTTCTACCTAGAAACATAAAGGGTAATCCTACAGGAACAAGCCAGAAGACCATTTTTCAAACAGCGGAATCATGAATGACAAAACAAGGCATGACATGATCGTGTTGTCAAACAGTGCATACAAAGAAAATATTCAAACTGAAAACATAAAATAACATTCTCTATACTGAATCTTGTTTTGTACTTGGGACAGAACCTTTTGATTGTGATTGATTGGTGTCCTGTGCCTTCAGAAAGTATTCATACCCCTTGACTTATTCCACACCCTAAACCCTACAGACTACGCCCAACACCCTACACCCTAAACCCTACAGACTACGCCCAACACCCTACACCCTAAACCCTACAGACTACGCCCAACACCCTACACCCTAAACCCTACAGACTACGCCCAACACCCTACACACTAAACCCTACAGACTACCACCAACACCCTAAACCCTACAGACTACACCCAACACCCTACAGCCTAAACCCTACAGACTACGCCCAACACCCTAAACCCTACAGACTACGCCCAACACCCTACACCCTAAACCCTACAGACTACGCCCAGCACCCTACACCCTAAACCCTACAGACTACGCCCAACACCCTACACCCTAAACCCTACAGACTACGCCCAACACCCTACACACTAAACCCTACAGACTACCACCAACACCCTAAACCCTACAGACTACGCCCAACACCCTACAGCCTAAACCCTACAGACTACGCCCAACACCCTAAACCCTACAGACTACGCCCAACACCCTACACCCTAAACCCTACAGACTACGCCCAACACCCTAAACCCTACAGACTACGCCCAACACCCTACACCCTAAACCCTACAGACTACGCCCAGCACCCTACACCCTAAACCCTACAGACTACGCCCAACACCCTAAACCCTACAGACTACGCCCAACACCCTACAGCCTAAACCCTACAGACTACGCCCAACACCCTAAACCCTACAGACTACGCCCAACACCCTACACCCTAAACCCTACAGACTACGCCCAACACCCTACACCCTAAACCCTACAGACTACGCCCAACACCCTACACACTAAACCCTACAGACTACCACCAACACCCTAAACCCTACAGACTACGCCCAACACCCTACACACTAAACCCTACAGACTACCCCCAACACCCTACACACTAAACCCTACAGACTACCCCCAACACCCTACAGACTACGCCCAACACCCTAAACCCTACAGACTACCCCCAACACCCTACAGACTACGCCCAACACCCTAAACCCTACAGACTACGCCCAACACCCTACAGACTACGCCCAACACCCTACACCCTAAACCCTACAGCGTACGCCCAACACCATACACACTAATCCCTACAGACTACCCCAACACCCTAAACCCTACAGACTACGCCCAACACCCTACAGACTACGCCCAACACCCTACACCCTAAACCCTTCAGCGTACGCCCAACACCATACACACTAATCCCTACAGACTACCCCCAACACCCTAAACCCTACAGACTACCCCCAACACCCTAAACCCTACAGACTACCCCCAACACTCTAAACCCTACAGACTACACCCCCAACACCCTAAACCCTACAGACTACCCCCAACACCCTAAACCCTACAGACTACACCCCCAACACCCTAAACCCTACAGACTACCCCCAACACCCTAAACCCTACAGACTACGCCCAACACCCTAAACCCTACAGACTACCCCCAACACCCTACAGACTACGCCCAACACCCTAAACCCTACAGACTACGCCCAACACCCTACAGACTACGCCCAACACCCTACACCCTAAACCCTACAGCGTACGCCCAACACCATACACACTAATCCCTACAGACTACCCCCAACACCCTAAACCCTACAGACTACCCCCAACACCCTAAACCCTACAGACTACCCCCAACACCCTAAACCCTACAGACTACCCCCAACACTCTAAACCCTACAGACTACACCCCCAACACCCTAAACCCTACAGACTACGCCCAACACCCTAAACCCTACAGACTACGCCCAACACCCTACACCCTAAACCCTACAGACTACGCCCAGCACCCTACACCCTAAACCCTACAGACTACGCCCAACACCCTAAACCCTACAGACTACGCCCAACACCCTACAGCCTAAACCCTACAGACTACGCCCAACACCCTAAACCCTACAGACTACGCCCAACACCCTACACCCTAAACCCTACAGACTACGCCCAACACCCTACACCCTAAACCCTACAGACTACGCCCAACACCCTACACACTAAACCCTACAGACTACCACCAACACCCTAAACCCTACAGACTACGCCCAACACCCTACACACTAAACCCTACAGACTACCCCCAACACCCTACACACTAAACCCTACAGACTACCCCCAACACCCTACAGACTACGCCCAACACCCTAAACCCTACAGACTACCCCCAACACCCTACAGACTACGCCCAACACCCTAAACCCTACAGACTACGCCCAACACCCTACAGACTACGCCCAACACCCTACACCCTAAACCCTACAGCGTACGCCCAACACCATACACACTAATCCCTACAGACTACCCCAACACCCTAAACCCTACAGACTACGCCCAACACCCTACAGACTACGCCCAACACCCTACACCCTAAACCCTTCAGCGTACGCCCAACACCATACACACTAATCCCTACAGACTACCCCCAACACCCTAAACCCTACAGACTACCCCCAACACCCTAAACCCTACAGACTACCCCCAACACTCTAAACCCTACAGACTACACCCCCAACACCCTAAACCCTACAGACTACCCCCAACACCCTAAACCCTACAGACTACACCCCCAACACCCTAAACCCTACAGACTACCCCCAACACCCTAAACCCTACAGACTACCCCCAACACCCTAAACCCTACAGACTACGCCCAACACCCTAAACCCTACAGACTACCCCCAACACCCTACAGACTACGCCCAACACCCTAAACCCTACAGACTACGCCCAACACCCTACAGACTACGCCCAACACCCTACACCCTAAACCCTACAGCGTACGCCCAACACCATACACACTAATCCCTACAGACTACCCCAACACCCTAAACCCTACAGACTACGCCCAACACCCTACAGACTACGCCCAACACCCTACACCCTAAACCCTTCAGCGTACGCCCAACACCATACACACTAATCCCTACAGACTACCCCCAACACCCTAAACCCTACAGACTACCCCCAACACCCTAAACCCTACAGACTACCCCCAACACTCTAAACCCTACAGACTACACCCCCAACACCCTAAACCCTACAGACTACCCCCAACACCCTAAACCCTACAGACTACACCCCCAACACCCTAAACCCTACAGACTACCCCCAACACCCTAAACCCTACAGACTACGCCCAACACCCTAAACCCTACAGACTACCCCCAACACCCTACAGACTACGCCCAACACCCTAAACCCTACAGACTACGCCCAACACCCTACAGACTACGCCCAACACCCTACACCCTAAACCCTACAGCGTACGCCCAACACCATACACACTAATCCCTACAGACTACCCCCAACACCCTAAACCCTACAGACTACCCCCAACACCCTAAACCCTACAGACTACCCCCAACACCCTAAACCCTACAGACTACCCCCAACACTCTAAACCCTACAGACTACACCCCCAACACCCTAAACCCTACAGACTACACCCCCAACACCCTAAACCCTACAGACTACCCCCAACACCCTAAACCCTACAGACTACGCCCAACACCCTACAGACTACGCCCAACACCCTAAACCCTACACACTACGCCCTACATACTAACCCTGATGTTGTCATCTTGCCTTTCTGAAGTATTCATACCCCTTGACTTATTCCACATTTTCTTGTGTTACAATCTGAATTCAAAATGTGTTAAATACATTTTTCTCACCTATCTACACACAATACCCCATAATGAGAACATGTTCTTAGGCATTTTTGGCAAATCTATTGAAAATGAAATACAGAAATATCTCATTTACATAACTATTCACACCCCTGAGTCGATACATATTAGAATCTGCTTTGGCAGCGATTACAGCTGTAAGTCTTTCTGGGTAAGTCTTTAAGAGCTAATCTGGATTGTGCAACATTTGCCCGTTCATTATTTTCAAAATTCTTGAAGCTCTGTCAAGTTGGTTGTTGATCAATGCTAGACAACCATTTTCAGGTCTTGCCCTAGATTTTCAAGTAGATTTAAGTCAAAACTGTAACTAGGCCACTCAGGAAGATTCAATGTCGTCTTGGTAAGTAACTCCACTGTATATTTGGCCTTGTGTTTTAGGTTATTGTCCTGCTGAAAAGTGAATTATTCTCCCAGTGTCTGGTGGAAAGCAGACTGAACCAGGTTTTCTTCTAGGATTTTGCCTGTGCTCAGCTCCATTCCATTTATTTTCATCCTGAAAAGCTCCCCAGTCCTTAACGATGACAAGCATACCCATAACTTGGAAAGCTTCTATTCTGCTGCTCCTCTATTAGTACTTATGCATAGTCACTTTAATAACTCTTTTATTTATTCTATTTCATTTAAAAAAACTTTTACCCCTTTTTTTCTCCCCAATTTCGTGATGTCCCATTGGTAGATACAGTCTTGTCTCATCGCTGCAACTCCTGTACGAACTCGGGAGAGGCGAAGGTCGAGAGCCATGCGTCCTCAGAAACACAACCCAACCTAGCCGCACTGCTTCTTGAGACAATGCCCATCCAACCCGGAAGCCAGCCACACCAATGTGTTGGAGGAAACACCATAAACCTGGCGACCACGGCCGAGCATGCATGCGCCTCGGCCCACCACAGGAGTCGCTAGACCGCGATGTCCCATTTTGTCCCATATCAGTAGAGTCCTGTAGAGGGGTAGAGCAGGGTCAAGGGTGGGTCCCATATTGTGTGCAGCACTAGAGTGCCTTTCACCATGTTGTCCGCCTTCCCTTAGAATAACCGCACTACATGACCAAAAGTATGTGGCCACCTGCTCGTCAAACATCTCATTCCAAAATCATGGGCATTATTATGTAGTTCTTGCTGCAATAACAGCCTCCACTGTTCTGGGAAGGCTTTCCATTAGATGTTGTAACATTGCTGCAGGAACTTGCTTCCATTCAGCAACAAGAGCATTCGTGAGGTCGGGCACTGTTGTTGGGCGATTAGGCCTGGCTCATAGTCAGCATTCGAAGTCATTCCAAAGGTGTTCAATGGGGTTGAGGTCAGGGCTCTGTGGAGGCCAGTCAAGTTCTTGTCATGCTGGGGTCATTGTCATGCTGAAACAGGAAAGGATATTCCCCAAACTGTTGCCACAAAGTTGGAAGCACAGAATCATCTAGAATGTCATTGAATGCTGTAATGTTAAGATTTCCCTTCACTGGAACTAAGGAGCCTAGTCTGAAACATGAAAAGCAACCCCAGATAATTATTCCTCCTCCACCAAACTTTACAGTTGGCACTATGTATTGGGGCAGGTAGTGTTCTCCTGCCCCAATACAGATTCATCCATTGGTCTGCCAGATGGTGAAGCGTGATTCATCACTCTAGAGCGCGTTTCCAATGCTCCAGTCTAATAGCGGCAAGCTTTACACCACTCTAGCCGATGCTTGGCATTGCACATGGTGATCTTAGGCTTGTGTGCGGCTGCTCGGCCATGGAAACCCATTTCATGAAGCTCCCGACGAACAGTACTTGTGCTGACTTGCTTCCAGAAGTAGTTTAGAACTTGGTAGTGAGTATTGCAACCAAGGACAGACGATTTTTACATGCTTCAGCACTCAACGGTCCTGTTCTGTGAGCTTGTGTGGCCTACCACTTCGCAGCTGAGCTGTTGTTGCTCCAAGACATTTCCACTTCACAATAACAGCACTTACAGTTGACCGGGGCAGCTCTAGCAGTGCAGAAATTTGAGGAACTGACTTGTTGGAAATGTGGCAACCTATGACGGTGCCACGTTGAAAGTCACTGAGCTCTTCAGCCATTCTACTGCCAATGTTCGTCTATAGCGATTGCATGGCTATTGTGCTCAATTTTATACACCGGTCAGAAACGGGAGTGGCTGAAATGGCAGAATCCACTCATTTTGAAGGTGTAATCCACATACTTTTGTGTATACATAGTGTATATTGTTGCAGGGCCATATCAGAATAATTCAGTGTGTAGCAGTGTCACTTTCACATGCCCGATACTGAGGGAGTCCAATCCATGTTAAAAATTAAACGTATCCTTGCGCATACTTACCTGTCCTGGTCTTCTGTGTTGGGGTTGTGTGCTGGAGAACATTACATCCTGTGTTGGGTGGAGTTCAAAGGGGTTGGCACTAAACTGTGACCCATACCCATAACATGATGCAGCCACCACTATGCTTGAAAATATGAACAGTGGTACTCCGTGATGTGTTGAAATTTCTGCAGAACTTAACACTTCAGCACATAACGTTCATTTATTCACTTTAGTGCCTTTTTATAGAGCCCCACAGTGGAGGTGTCATAATACCCATAAAGCCTAGCGGACAAAGAGGGAAATGGTTCCAATCATTCTTCCTCCATTTGTTTTTCCCATAGGGGATTTTAGAAACACTTAAAATAAGGGCTGTGTTTTGTGTAGGTTTACCCTGGTACAGCGATAAGGTAGTCATTCAAAAATCAAGTTAAACACTATTGCACGCTGTCACAACCTGATCGGTTTCACCTGTCCTCGTTATTGTCCACCCCCTCCGGGTGTTGCTTGTTTTCCCCAGTGTACTTATCCCTGTGTTTCCTGTCGCTCTGTACCAGTGTATTTATCCCTGTGTTTCCTGTCGCTCTGTACCAGTGTATTTATCCCTGTGTTTCCTGTGTCTCTGGGCCAGTGTATTTATCCCTGTGTTTCCTGTCTCTCTGTGCCAGTGTATTTATCCCTGTGTTTCCTGTCTCTCTGTGCCAGTGTATTTATCCGTGTTTCCTGTCTCTCTGTGCCAGTGTATTTATCCCTGTGTTTCCTGTCTCTCTGGGCCAGTGTATTTATCCGTGTTTCCTGTCTCTCTGTGCCAGTGTATTTATCCCTGTTTTTCCTGTCTCTCTGTGCCAGTGTATTTATCCCTGTTTTTCCTGTCTCTCTGGGCCAGTGTATTTATCCGTGTTTCCTGTCTCTCTGTACCAGTGTATTTATCCCTGTGTTTCCTGTCTCTCTGGGCCAGTGTATTTATCCCTGTGTTTCCTGTCTCTCTGTACCAGTGTATTTATCCCTGTGTTTCCTGTCTCTCTGTACCAGTGTATTTATCCCTGTGTTTCCTGTCTCTCTGGGCCAGTGTAGTTATCCGTGTTTCCTGTCTCTCTGTGCCAGTGTATTTATCCCTGTGTTTCCTGTCTCTCTGGGCCAGTGTATTTATCCCTGTGTTTCCTGTCTCTCTGGGCCAGTGTATTTATCCCTGTGTTTCCTGTCTCTCTGTACCAGTGTATTTGTCCCTGTGTTTCCTGTCTCTCTGTACCAGTGTATTTATCCCTGTGTTTCCTGTCTCCCTGTGCCAGTGTATTTATCCCTGTGTTTCCTGTCTCTCTGGGCCAGTGTATTTATCCCTGTGTTTCCTGTCTCTCTGTGCCAGTGTATTTATCCCTGTGTTTCCTGTCTCTCTGGGCCAGTGTATTTATCCGTGTTTCCTGTCTCTCTGTACCAGTGTATTTATCCCTGTGTTTCCTGTCTCTCTGTGCCAGTGTATTTATCCCTGTGTTTCCTGTCTCTCTGTACCAGTGTATTTATCCCTGTTTTTCCTGTCTCTCTGTGCCAGTGTATTTATCCCTGTTTTTCCTGTCTCTCTGTGCCAGTGTATTTATCCCTGTTTTTCCTGTCTCTCTGTACCAGTTCGTCTTATATGTTCCAAGTCAACCAGCGGTTTTCCCGTTTTCCTGCTTTTTGAATTCTCCTTTTTCTAGTCCTCCTGGTTTTGACCCTTGCTTGTTTATGGACTTTGTACCCGCCTGCCTTGACCACAAGCCTTTCTGCCACTCTGTACCTCCTGGACTCTAATCTTGTTTTGACCTTTTTGCCTGTCCACGACCATTCTCTTGCCTACCCCTTTGGATTAATAAACATTGTAAGACTCCAACCCTCTGCCTACTGTATCTGTATTTGGGTCTTGCCTTGTGCCTTGATACACACAGAGAGTCCATGTATATTATTATGTGACTTGTTAAGAACATTTTTACTCCTGAACTTATTTATGCTTGCAATAACAAAGGGTGTGAATACTTTCTGAAGGCACTGTATGTATAAATATTTCACTATGAAAGAACATACTCTTGTTTTGTCTCAGGTGTTCCCTGCAAAACAAATTGCATGAGGACAGGTGATGTGACACATTGCGATTGCCCATCCAATTCTGTGATGGAAACCAAACAAAAACACATTAGTTACATTTACAGGTATCAGCAGCTTAATTTTACAACATCAGTAACTTCAAGTAGGGTTGACAACTTGGACTGAAATAATTTTCAGGATATTACACAAGTAATTTAACGTTGTATAGCCATCACAAGCACAGAGGCTGCTGCCTACATACAGACTTGAACAACAAGTTAATAAATGGAACACTAGTCACTTTAATAATGTTTGCATATCTTGCATTGCTCATCTCATATGTGTTTACTGCATTCTATACTATCTTCTGTATCTTAGTCTATGCATTACTCATCTCATATGTACAGTGCCTTGCGAAAGTATTCGGCCCCCTTGAACTTTGCGACCTTTTGCCACATTTCATTCTTCAAACATAAAGATGTAAAACTGTATTTTTTTTGTGAAGAATCAACAACAAGTGGGACACAATCATGAAGTGGAACGACATTTATTGGATATTTCAAACTTTTTTTAACAAATCAAAAACTGAAAAATTGGGCGTGCAAAATTATTCAGCCCCCTTAAGTTAATACTTTGTAGCGCCACCTTTTGCTGCGATTACAGCTGTAAGTCGCTTGGGGTATGTCTCTATCAGTTTTGCACATCGAGAGACTGACATTTTTTCCCATTCCTCCTTGCAAAACAGCTCGAGCTCAGTGAGGTTGGATGGAGAGCATTTGTGAACAGCAGTTTTCAGTTCTTTCCACAGATTCTCGATTGGATTCAGGTCTGGACTTTGACTTGGCCATTCTAACACCTGGATATGTTTATTTTTGAACCATTCCATTGTAGATTTTGCTTTATGTTTTGGATCATTGTCTTGTTGGAAGACAAATCTCTGTCCCAGTCTCAGGTCTTTTGCAGACTCTTCCAGAATGGTCCTGTATTTGGCTCCATCCATCTTCCCATCAATTTTAACCATCTTCCCTGTCCCTGCTGAAGAAAAGCAGGCCCAAACCATGATGCTGCCACCACCATGTTTGACAGTGGGGATGGTGTGTTCAGGGTGATGAGCTGTGTTGCTTTTACGCCAAACATAACGTTTTGCATTGTTGCCAAAAAGTTCAATTTTGGTTTCATCTGACCAGAGCACCTTCTTCCACATGTTTGGTGTGTCTCCCAGGTGGCTTGTGGCAAACTTTAAACGACACTTTTTATGGATATCTTTAAGAAATGGCTTTCTTCTTGCCACTCTTCCATAAAGGCCAGATTTGTGCAATATACGACTGATTGTTGTCCTATGGACAGAGTCTCCCACCTCAGCTGTAGATCTCTGCAGTTCATCCAGAGTGATCATGGGCCTCTTGGCTGCATCTCTGATCAGTCTTCTCCTTGTATGAGCTGAAAGTTTAGAGGGACGGCCAGGTCTTGGTAGATTTGCAGTGGTCTGATACTCCTTCCATTTCAATATTATCGCTTGCACAGTGCTCCTTGGGATGTTTAAAGCTTGGGAAATCTTTTTGTATCCAAATCCGGCTTTAAACTTCTTCACAACAGTATCTCGGACCTGCCTGGTGTGTTCCTTGTTCTTCATGATGCTCTCTGCGCTTTTAACGGACCTCTGAGACTATCACAGTGCAGGTGCATTTATACGGAGACTTGATTACACACAGGTGGATTGTATTTATCATCATTAGTCATTTAGGTCAACATTGGATCATTCAGAGATCCTCACTGAACTTCTGGAGAGAGTTTGCACTGAAAGTAATAATAATTTTGCACACCCAATTTCAGTTTTTGATTTGTTAAAAAAGTTTGAAATATCCAATAAATGTCGTTCCACTTCATGATTGTGTCCCACTTGTTGTTGATTCTTCACAAAAAAATACACTTTTATATCTTTATGTTTGAAGCCTGAAATGTGGCAAAAGGTCGCAAAGTTCAAGGGGGCCGAATACTTTCGCAAGGCACTGTATATACTGCATTCTATACTATCTTCTGTATCTTAGTCTATGCCGCTCTGACATTGCTTGTCCATATATTCATATATTATTATTCCATTACTTAGATTTGTGTGTATTAGGTATTTGTTGTGAAATTGTTATATATTACTGTCTGACTGTAACGCTCGTCGACGGTGGAAGGAAGAATGGACCAGCGTGGAAAGTGTTCATGATATTTATTTTCAAGAAACACTCAAACAAAAATAACATTCAAAAATGAAAGTGAACAGTTCCGTCAGACACTAAACAGAAAACAACACCCCCACAAAACCCAAATGGAAAATCACAACTTATATATGATCCCCAATCAGAGACAACGATAGACAGCTGCCTCTGATTGGGAACCACACATTCGGCAAAACAACAAATAAATAGAAAACACAGAATTTTCCCACCCGAGTCACACCCTGACCTAACCAAACATCGAGAATAAATAAGGATCTCTAAGGTCAGGGCGTGACACTGAACTAGAAGCACAAGCATTTCGCTACACCCTCAATAACATCTGCTAAACACGTATGTGACCAATAAAATTTTATTTGGTAATACATTCATTTCATTAAGGCGGTTGATGATTCCTCAGGATATGAAGTCCAATTTTAAGAGACTCTAGGCCAAACTGGAGGGTTGACAATCCTATGATCAAGGTTCTTTATGTTGCTGTTCCTTATCTGTTATTGGCTGTCCAGAGACAACCATCCCATTCAGGATATATTGTTCTTATCTGTTATTTGCTGTCCAGAGACAACCATCCCATTCAGGATATATTGTTCTTATCTGTTATTGGCTGTCCAGAGACAACCATCCCATTCAGGATATGACATAATGGGTAGATGCCGGTCAAATAATCTGAGAAAATAAAGTAGGCTAAATTCTCTCTTCACCTCATCACATCCACTGTCAGGGATGTGGCCTCAGCCGCCATCTTGTCACCTCATCACATCCACTGTCAGGGATGTGGCCTCAGCCGCCATCTTGTCACCTCATCACATCCACTGTCAGGGATGTGGCCTCAGCCGCCATCTTGTCACCTCATCACATCCACTGTCAGGGATGTGGCCTCAGCCGCCATCTTGTCACCTCATCACATCCACTGTCAGGGATGTGGCCTCAGCCGCCATCTTGTCACCTCATCACATCCACTGTCACGGATGTGGCCTCAGCCGCCATCTTGTCACCTCATCACATCCACTGTCAGGGATGTGGCCTCAGCTGCAAGAGGCACCAGCTCAGACCCCTTTTCACCACCATTCCCTGGTCAAAACACCAGCTTGCTTCCTTGGAGTTGATTGTCTAGAGAATGCAATAAAATGAGAGAATTCAATTCTGGATTGGATTGACAAGCAATAAGAGCCTCTGATATCATGAATAACACACAGCTATGAGCTATTATCATGAATAACACACAGCTACGGGCTATTATCATGAATAACACACAGCTACGGGCTATTATCCTTAATAACACACAGCTACAGGCTATCATTAATAACACACAGCTACGGGCTATTATCATGAATAACACACAGCTACGGGCTATTCTCATGAATAACACACAGCTATGGGCTATTATCATGAATAACACACAGCTACGGGCTAGTATCATTAATAACACACAGCTACAGGCTATTATCATTAATAACACACAGCTACGGGCTATTATCATGAATAACACACAGCTACGGGCTATTATCATTAATAACACCCAGCTACAGGCTATTATCATTAATAACACACAGCTACAGGCTATTATCATTAATAACACACAGCTACGGGCTATTATCATGAATAACACACAGCTACGGGCTATTATCATTAACACCCGGCTACGGGCTATTATCATGAATAGCACACAGCTACAGGCTATTATCATGAATAACACACAGCTACGGGCTATTATTATCATGAATAACACAGCTACAGGCTATTATCATGAATAACACACAGCTACGGGCTATTATTATCATGAATAACACACAGCTATGGGCTATTATCATTAATAACACCCGGCTACAGGTTATTATCATGAATAACACACAGCTACAGGCTATTATCATCAATAACACACAGCTACGGGCTATTATCATGAATAACACACAGCTACGGGCTATTATCACTAATAACACACAGCCACGGGCTAGTATCATGAATAACACACAGCTCCCGGCTATTACTAGCATGAATAACACACAGCTATGGGCTATTATCATTAATAACACCCGGCTACAGGTTATTATCATGAATAACACACAGCTACAGGCTATTATCATAAATAACACACAGCTACGGGCTATTATCATTAATAACACCTGGCTACGGGCTATTATCATGAATAACACACAGCTACGGGCTATTATCATTAATAACACGCAGCTACGGGCTATTATCATTAATAACACCCGGCTACAGGCTATTATCATGAATAACACACAGCTACGGGCTATTATCATGGATAACACACAGCTACGGGCTATTATCATGAATAACACGCAGCTACGGGCTATTATCATTAATAACAGCCGGCTACAGGCTATTATCATGAATAACACACAGCTACGAGCTATTATCATTAATAACACCTGGCTACGGGCTAGTATCATGAATAACACACAGCTACGGGCTATTATCATTAATAACACACAGCTACCGGCTATTACTATCATGAATAACACACAGCTACGGGCTATTATCATTAATAACACCCGGCTATGGGCTATTGTCATTAATAACACCCGGCTACGGGCTATTATCATGAATAACACCCGGCTACGGGCTATTATCATGAATAACACACAGCTACAGGCTATTATCATGAATAACACACAGCTACAGGCTATTATCATGAATAACACACAGCTACGGGCTATTATCATTAACACCCGGCTACGGGCTATTATCATGAATAGCACACAGCTACAGGCTATTATCATGAATAACACAGCTACAGGCTATTAGCATGAATAACACACAGCTACGGGCTATTATTATCATGAATAACACACAGCTATGGGCTATTATCATTAATAACACCCGGCTACAGGTTATTATCATGAATAACACCCGGCTACAGGTTATTATCATGAATAACACACAGCTACGGGCTATTATTATCATGAATAACACCCGGATACGGGCTATTAACATGAATAACACACAGCTACAGGCTATTATCATCAATAACACACAGCTACGGGCTATTATCATGAATAACACACAGCTACGGGCTATTATCATGAATAACACACAGCTACAGGCTATTATCATTAATCACACACAGCCACGGGCTAGTATCATGAATAACACACAGCTACGGGCTAGTATCATGAATAACACACAGCTACAGGCTATTATCATTAATAACACACAGCCACGGGCTAGTATCATGAATAACACACAGCTACCGGCTATTACTATCATGAATAAAACACAGCTACGGGCTATTATCATTAATAATAATAACACCCGGCTATGGGCTATTATCATGAATAACACACAGCTACAGGCTATTATCATGAATAACACACAGCTACGGGCTATTATCATGAATAACACACAACTACGGGCTATTATCATGAATAACACACAGCTACGGGCTATTATCATGAATAACACACAGCTACGGGCTATTATCATGAATAACACCCGGCTACGGGCTAGTATCATGAATAACACACAGCTACAGGCTATTACCATTAATAACACATAGCTACAGGCTATTATCATGAATAACACACAGCTACGGGCTATTATCATGAATAACACACAGCTACGGGCTATTATCATGAATAACACACAGCTACGGGCTATTATCATTAATAACACCCGGCTACGGGCTATTATCATGAATAACACACAGCTACGGGCTATTATCATTAATAACACACAGCTACGGGCTATTATCATGAATAACACACAGCTACGGGCTATTATCATGAATAACACACAGCTACGGGCTATCATCATGAATAACACACAGCTACGGGCTATTATCATTAATAACACCTGGCTACGGGCTATTATCATGAATAACACACAGCTACGGGCTATTATCATTAATAACACGCAGCTACGGGCTATTATCATTAATAACACCCGGCTACAGGCTATTATCATGAATAACACACAGCTACGGGCTATTATCATGGATAACACACAGCTACGGGCTATTATCATTAATAACACGCAGCTACGGGCTATTATCATTAATAACAGCCGGCTACAGGCTATTATCATGAATAACACACAGCTACGAGCTATTATCATTAATAACACCTGGCTACGGGCTAGTATCATGAATAACACACAGCTACGGGCTATTATCATTAATAACACACAGCTACCGGCTATTACTATCATGAATAACACACAGCTACGGGCTATTATCATTAATAACACCCGGCTATGGGCTATTGTCATTAATAACACCCGGCTACGGGCTATTATCATGAATAACACCCGGCTACGGGCTGTTATCATGAATAACACACAGCTACAGGCTATTATCATGAATAACACACAGCTACAGGCTATTATCATGAATAACACACAGCTACGGGCTATTATCATTAACACCCGGCTACGGGCTATTATCATGAATAGCACACAGCTACAGGCTATTATCATGAATAACACAGCTACAGGCTATTAGCATGAATAACACACAGCTACGGGCTATTATTATCATGAATAACACACAGCTATGGGCTATTATCATTAATAACACCCGGCTACAGGTTATTATCATGAATAACACCCGGCTACAGGTTATTATCATGAATAACACACAGCTACGGGCTATTATTATCATGAATAACACCCGGATACGGGCTATTAACATGAATAACACACAGCTACAGGCTATTATCATCAATAACACACAGCTACGGGCTATTATCATGAATAACACACAGCTACGGGCTATTATCATGAATAACACACAGCTACAGGCTATTATCATTAATCACACACAGCCACGGGCTAGTATCATGAATAACACACAGCTACGGGCTAGTATCATGAATAACACACAGCTACAGGCTATTATCATTAATAACACACAGCCACGGGCTAGTATCATGAATAACACACAGCTACCGGCTATTACTATCATGAATAAAACACAGCTACGGGCTATTATCATTAATAACACCCGGCTATGGGCTATTATCATGAATAACACACAGCTACAGGCTATTATCATGAATAACACACAGCTACGGGCTATTATCATGAATAACACACAACTACGGGCTATTATCATGAATAACACACAGCTACGGGCTATTATCATGAATAACACACAGCTACGGGCTATTATCATGAATAACACCCGGCTACGGGCTAGTATCATGAATAACACACAGCTACAGGCTATTACCATTAATAACACATAGCTACAGGCTATTATCATGAATAACACACAGCTACGGGCTATTATCATGAATAACACACAGCTATGGGCTATTATCATGAATAACACACAGCTACGGGCTATTATCATTAATAACACCCGGCTACGGGCTATTATCATGAATAACACACAGCTACGGGCTATTATCATTAATAACACACAGCTACGGGCTATTATCATGAATAACACACAGCTACGGGCTATTATCATGAATAACACACAGCTACGGGCTATCATCATGAATAACACACAGCTACGGGCTATTATCATTAATAACACCTGGCTACGGGCTAGTATCATGAATAACACACAGCTACGGCTATTATCATTAATAACACTTGGCTACGGGCTATTATCAGAAATAACACACAGCTACAGGCTATTATCATTAATAACACACAGCTACCGGCTATTACTATCATGAATAACACACAGCTACGGGCTATTATCATTAATAACACCCGGCTATGGGCTATTATCATTAATAACACCCGGCTACGGGCTATTATCATGAATAACACACAGCTATGGGCTAGTATCATGAATAACACACAGCTACAGGCTATTATCATGAATAACACACAGCTACGGGCTATTACCATTAATAACGCACAGCTACGGGCTATTATCATGAATAACACACAGCTACAGGCTATTATCATGAATAACACACAGCTACGGGCTATTATCATGAATAACACACAGCTACGGGCTATTATCATGAATAACACACAGCTACGGGCTATTATCATTAATAACACACAGCTACGGGCTATTATCATGAATAACACACAGCTACGGGCTA
The DNA here is from genome assembly GCF_013265735.2 of Oncorhynchus mykiss. Classification (NCBI taxonomy): domain Eukaryota; kingdom Metazoa; phylum Chordata; class Actinopteri; order Salmoniformes; family Salmonidae; genus Oncorhynchus; species Oncorhynchus mykiss. Next base: position 110,015 of record NC_048573.1, on the reverse strand, counting down.
TTATCATTAATAACACCCGGCTACGGGCTCCTATCATTAATAACACACAGCTACGGGCTAGTATCATTAATAACACCCGGCTACGGGCTATTATCATGAATAACACACAGCTATGGGCTAGTATCATGAATAACACACAGCTACAGGCTATTATCATGAATAACACACAGCTACGGGCTATTACCATTAATAACACACAGCTACGGGCTATTATCATGAATAACACACAGCTACAGGCTATTATCATGAATAACACACAGCTACGGGCTATTATCATTAACACCCGGCTACGGGCTATTATCATGAATAGCACACAGCTACAGGCTATTATCATGAATAACACAGCTACAGGCTATTAGCATGAATAACACACAGCTACGGGCTATTATTATCATGAATAACACACAGCTATGGGCTATTATCATTAATAACACCCGGCTACAGGTTATTATCATGAATAACACCCGGCTACAGGTTATTATCATGAATAACACACAGCTACGGGCTATTATTATCATGAATAACACCCGGATACGGGCTATTAACATGAATAACACACAGCTACAGGCTATTATCATCAATAACACACAGCTACGGGCTATTATCATGAATAACACACAGCTACGGGCTATTATCATGAATAACACACAGCTACAGGCTATTATCATTAATCACACACAGCCACGGGCTAGTATCATGAATAACACACAGCTACGGGCTAGTATCATGAATAACACACAGCTACAGGCTATTATCATTAATAACACACAGCCACGGGCTAGTATCATGAATAACACACAGCTACCGGCTATTACTATCATGAATAAAACACAGCTACGGGCTATTATCATTAATAACACCCGGCTATGGGCTATTATCATGAATAACACACAGCTACAGGCTATTATCATGAATAACACACAGCTACGGGCTATTATCATGAATAACACACAACTACGGGCTATTATCATGAATAACACACAGCTACGGGCTATTATCATGAATAACACACAGCTACGGGCTATTATCATGAATAACACCCGGCTACGGGCTAGTATCATGAATAACACACAGCTACAGGCTATTACCATTAATAACACATAGCTACAGGCTATTATCATGAATAACACACAGCTACGGGCTATTATCATGAATAACACACAGCTATGGGCTATTATCATGAATAACACACAGCTACGGGCTATTATCATTAATAACACCCGGCTACGGGCTATTATCATGAATAACACACAGCTACGGGCTATTATCATTAATAACACACAGCTACGGGCTATTATCATGAATAACACACAGCTACGGGCTATTATCATGAATAACACACAGCTACGGGCTATCATCATGAATAACACACAGCTACGGGCTATTATCATTAATAACACCTGGCTACGGGCTAGTATCATGAATAACACACAGCTACGGCTATTATCATTAATAACACTTGGCTACGGGCTATTATCAGAAATAACACACAGCTACAGGCTATTATCATTAATAACACACAGCTACCGGCTATTACTATCATGAATAACACACAGCTACGGGCTATTATCATTAATAACACCCGGCTATGGGCTATTATCATTAATAACACCCGGCTACGGGCTATTATCATGAATAACACACAGCTATGGGCTAGTATCATGAATAACACACAGCTACAGGCTATTATCATGAATAACACACAGCTACGGGCTATTACCATTAATAACGCACAGCTACGGGCTATTATCATGAATAACACACAGCTACAGGCTATTATCATGAATAACACACAGCTACGGGCTATTATCATGAATAACACACAGCTACGGGCTATTATCATGAATAACACACAGCTACGGGCTATTATCATTAATAACACACAGCTACGGGCTATTATCATGAATAACACACAGCTACGGGCTATTATCATTAATAACACCCGGCTACGGGCTCCTATCATTAATAACACACAGCTACGGGCTAGTATCATTAATAACACCCGGCTACGGGCTATTATCATGAATAACACACAGCTATGGGCTAGTATCATGAATAACACACAGCTACAGGCTATTATCATGAATAACACACAGCTACGGGCTATTACCATTAATAACACACAGCTACGGGCTATTATCATGAATAACACACAGCTACAGGCTATTATCATGAATAACACACAGCTACGGGCTATTATCATTAATAACACACAGCTACGGGCTATTATCATGAATAACACACAGCTACGGGCTATTATCATTAATAACACACAGCTACGGGCTATTATCATGAATAACACACAGCTACGGGCTATTATCATGAATAACACACAGCTACAGGCTATTATCATGAATAACACACAACTACAGGCTATTATCATGAATAACACACAGCTACGGGCTATTATTATCATGAATAACACACAGCTACGGGCTATTATCATGAATAACACGCAGCTACGGGCTATTATCATTAATAACACACAGCTACGGGCTATTATCATGAATAACACACAGCTACGGGCTATTATCATTAATAACACCCGGCTACGGGCTCCTATCATTAATAACACACAGCTACGGGCTAGTATCATTAATAACACCCGGCTACGGGCTATTATCATGAATAACACACAGCTACGGGCTATTATCATGAATAACACACAGCTACGGGCTATTATCATGAATAACACACAGCTACAGGCTATTATCATGAATAACACACAGCTACGGGCTATTATCATGAATAACACACAGCTACGGGCTATTATCATGAATAACACACAGCTACAGGCTCTTATCATGTATAACACAAAGCTACGGGCTAGTATCATTATTAACACCCGGCTACGGGCTATTATCATGAATAACACAGAGCTACGGGCTATTATCATGAATAACACAGAGCTACGGGCTATTATCATGAATAACACCCGGCTACAGGCGCCCTTCCTTCCAGTTCTCTGCTGGCAATGACTGGAACGAACTGCAAAAATCACTGAAGCTGGAGACTCATATCTCCCTCACTAACTTTAAGCACCAGCTGACAGAGCAACTCACAGATCATTGTACCTGTACATAGCCCATCTGTAAGCAGCCCATCCAACTACCTCATCCCCATACTGTTATCTATTTTATTTATTTTGCTCCTTTGCACCCCAGTATCTCTACTTGCACATTCATCTTCTGCACATCTATCACTCCAGTGTTTAATTGCTAAATTGTAATTATTTCGCCACTATGGCCTATTTATTGCCTTACCTCCGTTATCCTAACCTCATCTGCACACACTGTATAGACTTTTCTATTGTGTTATTGACTGTATGCTTGTTTATTCCATGTGTAACTCTGTGTTGTTGTTGTTTGTGTTGAACTGCTTTGCTTTATCTTGGCCAGGTCACATTTGTAAATGAGAACTTGTTCTCAACTAACCTACCTGGTTAAAGGTGAAAAAAATGCAATAATAATAATAACACCGGGCTATACGGGATACGTTAGGGATGGCAGGTAGCCTAGTGCGTTGGGTCAGTAACTGAAAGGTTGCTGGATCAAATCCCTGAGAAGACAAGGTCAAAATCTGTCATTCTGCCCCTGAACAAGGCGCCCTGGTAGGCCGTCATTGAAAATAACTGACTTGCCTCGTTAAATTAAGGTTAAATAAAAAAAAATCATTGCTCCTCCGATATCTCTACACCAAGTTCCCCACGTGTACACACGCCTCTTCGATGGCATCAGGCCCCATCCCACTTCGAAAAAACAACGAAAAAACGCCATCCGCTGGAGGGAGACAGCAGTACTTTGATCTGGCCAGCAGGGACCGCCAGGGCGCCATAAACACGGAGCGGAACTTCCGGGTTTATGAAAGTTGTCAACAGTTTGCTAAAGATAAATAAACATGTAGATAGTGTGAGAGCAGAACGCTACCCTTCTTTTTCCTGGAGAGAGAGACGGGTGGAGGGAGAGTAAAGACGGACAGACACCGCGGAAAGCAGAAGAAGCTAGTTAAAACTAGAATGTAGTTAGTTACTGTAGTTAGTTAACTCACTTGTCCCAGGCCAGCTAACAGATAACTCCAGCCTGCTCTCCCTTTCCGTGGCTCCTCTACTGATGCCTGTCTCTGTCGGGGCTCCATGGAAGAGCTGCTAGTACAGGGCGGACCGGGACTGCAGCAGACCCTCACCCTTTGCCCCATGCCCTGATCCAAGTACGGTCCCTGCTCATCTCTCCGGTCCAACGGGATATTATAACCGTGGGGTGAGCCTGGAAACGGGAGCTACGGCCGATAGAGCTAGCGGCGATTGGGCGAGGAGTACTTTTCCAACTCTTTCTACCATTTTTATAAAAGTCTGATTTTATAAAGTTGACATTTATTTATCCCAACATCCAACTGGTGAAGGTTATGCAGTGTGTCTGTTCGGCTGTGATGAGATGTCGTCATGTAAGTCATAGAGGCGACCATCAAACAAGGTACGTCGTCTTTCGCCTGAAACAAACTCTACCAAGAAGGAAAAACAATACCAAAGAAAGTTGTGCATCTGAATAGCTCTGTGAAGGGGGAGGGAGAGAAGGGATTGTATTGAAATGCACGGAACTTGTTGATGGGTCAGGCTGTATAGAGGCTTCGTTGTACGTTATTACCGGTGACGTCACTGAGCGGAATTACATTCAAGCACGTAGCTGAGTGATTGTTGAACCGATAACAGTAATACTTAGGGTTATAGCTGTCCTCTATGAAGACCTTAACAACGGTCCTACTGTAGGTATGATACACAGACTGTAGAGTTAACTGTTCTAGTTATCATACACATACTGGAGAGTTAACTGGTCTAGGTATGATACACATACTGTAGAGTGAACAACTGGTCTAGTTATGATACAGACTGTAGAGTTACCAACTGGTCTAGTTATGATATAGACTGTAGAGTTACCAACTGGTCTAGTTATGATATAGACTGTAGAGTTACCAACTGGTCTAGGTATGTTACACAGACTGTAGAGTTACCAACTGGTCTAGTTTGATACACAGACTGGAGAGTTAACTGGTCTAGGTATGATACACATACTGTAGAGTGAACAACTGGTCTAGTTATGATATAGACTGTAGAGTTACCAACTGGTCTAGTTATGATATAGACTGTAGAGTTACCAACTGGTCTAGTTATGATATAGACTGTAGAGTTACCAACTGGTCTAGTTTGATACACAGACTGTAGAGTTACCAACTGGTCTAGTTATGATATAGACTGTAGAGTTACCAACTGGTCTAGTTATGATATAGACTGTAGAGTTACCAACTGGTCTAGTTATGATATAGACTGTAGAGTTACCAACTGGTCTAGTTATGATATAGACTGTAGAGTTACCAGCTGGTCTAGTTATGATATAGACTGTAGAGTTACCAACTGGTCTAGTTATGATATAGACTGTAGCTCGAGCTTCCTGTTCTGGGTGAGTAATGGAGTGAGGTGCGCAAATATCACTCAATATTATCACCCTTTTTTTTGCTTAAAATGCTATAAAATTACCACTGGCCTAATATTAATATTAACACCGGCCTAATATTTAAATGTTAACATTGGCCTAATATTTAAATATTAATATTAACACTGGGCTAATATTTAAATATTAATATTAACACTGGCCTAATATTTAAATATTAATATTAACACTGGCCTAATATTTAAATATTAATATTAACACTGGCCTAATATGTAAATGTTAACATTGGCCTAATATTTAAATATTAATATTAACACTGGCCTAATATTTAAATATTAATATTAACACTGGCCTAATATTTAAATGTTAACATTGGCCTAATATTTAAATATGAATATTAACACTGGCCTAATATTTAAATGTTAACATTGGCCTAATATTTAAATATTAATATTAACACTGGCCTAATATTTGTATATCAGAGAAGTAAAAGATCGGACCCATGTTGCTAGTAGCTGTTTCTCAACGTAAAGCGGAACAACAACCAGCACCAAACACAGTCAACACCAGGTACAAGGCTGATGTATCTACAATGTTCCAGCAGTAGTGGCTATCATGAAAGTGCTAAATAAGTACATTCAATGAACCTTTTGCAGAACTTGAAATTGATGTGAAAGCCCAGGGAGTACAGGTTACAGACTTGGAAATGTCACCAACTGACATGGGCGATTGGGTTACTGGGCTGGAGAAGACTCAGGAGTCCCTCACCAACTGACATGGGTACTGGAGAAGACTCAGGATTCCCTCACCAACTGACATGGGTACTGGAGAAGACTCAGGAGTCCCTCACCAACTGACATGGGTACTGGAGAAGACTCAGGAATCCCTCACCAACTGCCATGGGTACTGGAGAAGACTCAGGATTCCCTCACCAACTGACATGGGTACTGGAGAAGACTCGGGAATCCCTCACCAACTGACATGGGTACTGGAGAAGACTCGGGAATCCCTCACCAACTGACATGGGTACAGGAGAAGACTCAGGTACTGGAGAAGACTCAGGAGTCCCTCATCAACTGACATGGGTACTGGAGAAGATACCAAACCATCAAGATACCAAACCATCAAAATCACAGGCCTGCCCGAGATAGTGAAACTACCACAGGCTACCACCTTTACTGCTAATCTGTTGATGGAGATCTTGGGGGAGGAGATGCTGTCACAGTCACCTGAGGTTGCTGGTGAGGTTCCATCAATACTCAGTGAAGGATAGTGTCCTCTGCTCAGCAACAGAAAAACACTTGAGTTCCAAGGGTCTGAACTCCGGCTGATCCCTAGCTACTACAGCGAGGTGACCAAGGACCGGCCAGCTACTACAGCGAGGTGACCAAGGACCGGCCAGCTACTAAAGCAAGGTGACCAAGGACCGGCCAGCTACTACAGCAAGGTGACCAAGGACCGGCCAGCTACTACAGCAAGGTGACCAAGGACCGGCCAGCTACTACAGCGAGGTGACCAAGGACCGGCCAGCTACTACAGCGAGGTGACCAAGGACCGGCCAGCTACTACAGCAAGGTGACCAAGGACCGGCCAGCTAATACAGCAAGGTGACCAAGGACCGGCCAGCTACTACAGCGAGGTGACCAAGGACCGGGCTGCTACTACAGCAAGGTGACCAAGGACCGGCCAGCTACTACAGCAAGGTAACCAAGGACCGGCCAGCTACTACAGCAAGGTGACCAAGGACCGGCCAGCTACTACAGCGAGGTGACCAAGGACCGGGCTGCTACTACAGCGAGGTGACCAAGGACCGGGCTGCTACTACAGCGAGGTGACCAAGGACCGGGCTGCTACTACAGCGAGGTGACCAAGGACCGGCCAGCTACTACAGCAAGGTGACCAAGAACTGGCCAGCTACTACAGCGAGGTGACCAAGGACCGGGCTGCTACTACAGCGAGGTGACCAAGGACCGGGCTGCTACTACAGCGAGGTGACCAAGGACCAGCCAGCTAGTACAGCAAGGTGACCAAGGACCGGTCAGCTACTACAGCAAGGTGACCAAGGACCGGCCAGCTACTACAGCGAGGTGACCAAGGACCGGCCAGCTACTACAGCTACTACAGCGAGGTGACCAAGGACCGGCCAGCTACTACAGCGAGGTGACCAAGGACCGGCCAGCTACTACAGCTACTACAGCGAGGTGACCAAGGACCGGCCAGCTACTACAGCAAGGTAACCAAGGACCGGCCAGCTACTACAGCTACTACAGCGAGGTGACCAAGGACCGGGCTGCTACTACAGCAAGGTAACCAAGGACTGGCCAGCTACTACAGCAAGGTGACCAAGGACCGGCCAGCTACTACAGCGAGGTGACCAAGGACCGGCCAGCTACTACAGCAAGGTAACCAAGTACTGGGCAGCTACTACAGCAAGGTAACCAAGTACTGGCCAGCTACTACAGCGAGGTGACCAAGGACCGGCCAGCTACTACAGCAAGGTAACCAAGGACCGGCCAGCTACTACAGCAAGGTAACCAAGTACTGGGCAGCTACTACAGCAAGGTAACCAAGTACTGGCCAGCTACTACAGCGAGGTGACCAAGGACCGGGCTGCTACTACAGCAAGGTAACCAAGTACTGGGCAGCTACTACAGCAAGGTAACCAAGGACCGGGCTGCTACTACAGCAAGGTGACCAAGGACCGGCCAGCTACTACAGCTACTACAGCAAGGTGACCAAGGACCGGCCAGCTACTACAGCGAGGTGACCAAGGACCGGGCTGCTACTACAGCTACTACAGCAAGGTGACCAAGGACCGGCCAGCTACTACAGCTACTACAGCAAGGTGACCAAGGATCGGCCAGCTACTACAGCAAGGTGACCAAGGACCGGCCAGCTACTACAGCGAGGTGACCAAGGACCGGGCTGCTACTACAGCTACTACAGCAAGGTGACCAAGGACCGGGCTGCTACTACAGCAAGGTAACCAAGGACTGGCCAGCTACTACAGCAAGGTGACCAAGGACCGGCCAGCTACTACAGCGAGGTGACCAAGGACCGGCCAGCTACTACAGCAAGGTAACCAAGTACTGGGCAGCTACTACAGCAAGGTGACCAAGGACCGGGCTGCTACTACAGCTACTACAGCAAGGTAACCAAGGACCGGGCTGCTACTACAGCTACTTCAGCAAGGTGACCAAGGACCGGCCAGCTACTACAGCAAGGTAACCAAGGACCGGGCTGCTACTACAGCTACTACAGCAAGGTAACCAAGGACCGGGCTGCTACTACAGCTACTACAGCAAGGTGACCAAGGACCGGCCAGCTACTACAGCAAGGTAACCAAGGACCGGGCTGCTACTACAGCTACTACAGCAAGGTAACCAAGGACCGGCCAGCTACTACAGCAAGGTGACCAAGGACCGGGCTGCTACTACAGCAAGGTGACTAAGGACCCGGCTGCTACTACAGCTACTACAGCAAGGTAACCAAGGACCGGCCAGCTACTACAGCAAGGTAACCAAGGACCGGGCTGCTACTACAGCAAGGTGACTAAGGACCGGGCTGCTACTAGTGCTACTACAGCAAGGTAACCAAGGACCGGGCTGCTACTACAGCTACTACAGCAAGGTAACCAAGGACCGGCCAGCTACTACAGCAAGGTAACCAAGGACCGGCCAGCTACTACAGCAAGGTGACCAAGGACCGGGCTGCTACTACAGCAAGGTGACTAAGGACCGGCCAGCTACTACAACAAGGTGGCCAAGGACCGGGCTGCTACTACAGTGAGGTGACCAAGGACCGGGCTGCTTCTACACCTGCATTCCTTGCTGTTTGGGGTTTTAGGCTGGGTTTCTGTACAGCACTTTGAGATATCAGCTGATGTACGAAGGGCTATATAAATACATTTGATTACTACAGCGAGGTGACCAAGGACCGGGATGCTACTACAGCAAGGTAACCAAGGACTGGCCAGCTACTACTGCTACTACAGCAAGGTAACCAAGGACTGGCCAGCTACTACAGCTACTACAGCAAGGTGACTAAGAACCGGCCAGCTACTACAACAAGGTGACCAAGGACCGGGCTGCTACTACAGTGAGGTGACCAAGGACCGGGCTGCTTCTTCACCTGCATTGCTTGCTGTTTGGGGTTTTAGGCTGGGTTTCTGTACAGCACTTTGAGATATCAGGTGATGTACGAAGGGCTATATAAATACATTTGATTACTACAGCAAGGTGACCAAGGACTGGCCAGCTACTACAGCTACTACAGCAAGGTAACCAAGGACTGGCCAGCTACTACTGCTACTACAGCAAGGTAACCAAGGACCGGCCAGCTACTACAGCAAGGTAACCAAGGACCGGCCTTCTACTACAGCAAGGTAACCAAGGACCGGCCAGCTACTACAGCAAGGTAACCAAGGACCAGCTAACTACTACAGCAAGGTAACCAAGGACCGGCCAGCTACTACAGCAAGGTGACCAAGGACCGGCCAGCTACTACAGCAAGGTGACCAAGGACCGGCCAGCTACTACAGCAAGGTAACCAAGGACCGGCCTTCTACTACAGCAAGGTAACCAAGGACCCGGCCAGCTACTACAGCAAGGTGACCAAGGACCAGGCTGCTACTACAGCTACTACAGCAAGGAGACCAAGCACCGGCCAGCTACTACAGCTACTACAGCAAGGTGACCAAGGACTGGCCAGCTACTACAGCAAGGTAACCAAGGACCGGCCAGCTACTACAGCTACTACAGCAAGGTAACCATGGACTGGCCAGCTACTACAGCTACTACAGCAAGGTAACCAAGGACTGGCCAGTTACTACAGCTACTACGGCAAGGTAACCAAGGACCAGCCAGCTACTACAGCAAGGTAACCAAGGACCGGCCAGCTACTACAGCAAGGTGACCAAGGACCGGCCTGCTACTACAACGAGGTGACCAAGGACCGGCCAGCTACTACAGCTACTACAGCGAGGTGACCAAGGACCGGCCAGCTACTACAGCTACTACAGCGAGGTGACCAAGGACCGGCCAGCTACTACAGCTACTACAGCAAGGTGACCAAGGACCGGACAGCTACTACAGCGACTACAGCAAGGTGACCAAGGACCGGACAGCTACTGCAGCAAGGTAACCAAGGACCAGCCAGCTACTACAGCTACTACAACAAGGTGACCAAGGACCGGGCTGCTACTACAGCGAGGTGACCAAGGACCGGCCAGCTACTACAGCTACTACAGCAAGGTGACCAAGGACCGGCCAGCTACAACAGCAAGGTGACCAAGGACCGGCCAGCTACTACAGCTACTACAGCAAGGTGACCAAGGACCGGGCTGCTACTACAGCTACTACAGCAAGGTAACCAAGGACCGGCCAGCTACTACAGCTACTACAGCAAGGTAACCAAGGACCGACCAGCTACTACAGCAAGGTGACCAAGGACCGGCCAGCTACTACAGCTACTACAGCAAGGTAACCAAGGACCGGCCAGCTACTACAGCAAGGTGACCAAGGACCGGCCAGCTACTACAGCAAGGTGACCAAAGACCGGCCAGCTACTACAGCAAGGTGACCAAGGACCGGCCAGCTACTACAGCAAGGTGACCAAGGACCGGCCAGCTACTACAGCAAGGTGACCAAAGACCGGCCAGCTACTACAGCAAGGTGACCAAGGACCGGCCAGCTACTACAGCAAGGTGACCAAGGACCGGCCAGCTACTACAGCAAGGTAACCAAGGACCGGCCAGCTACTACAGCTACTGCAGCAAGGTAACCAAGGACCGGCCAGCTACTACAGCTACTGCAGCAAGGTAACCAAGGACCGGCCAGCTACTACAGCAAGGTGACCAAGGACCGGCCAGCTACTACAGCAAGGTGACCAAGGACCGGCCAGCTACTGCAGCAAGGTAACCAAGGACCGGCCAGCTACTACAGCTAGGTGACCAAGGACCGGCCAGCTACTACAGCTAGGTGACCAAGGACCGGCCAGCTACTACAGCGAGGTGACCAAGGACCGGCCAGCTACTACAGCAAGGTGACCAAGGACCGGCCAGCTTCTACAGCAAGGTGACCAAGGACTGGCCAGCTACTACAGCAAGGTGACCAAGGACCAGCCAGCTACTACAGCGAGGTGACCAAGGACCGGCCAGCTACTACAGCTACTACATCAAGGTGACCAAGGACCGGCCAGCTACTACAGCAAGGTGACCAAGGACTGGCCACCTACTACAGCAAGGTGACCAAGGACCGGGCTGCTACTACAGCAAGGTGACCAAGGACCGGCCAGCTACTACAGCTACTACAGCAAGGTGACCAAGGACCGGCCAGCTACTACAGCTACTACAGCGAGGTGACCAAGGACCGGGCTGCTACTACAGCTACTACAGCGAGGTGACCAAGGACCGGCAAGCTACTACAGCAAGGTGACCAAGGACCGGCCAGCTACTACCGTGAGGTGACCAAGGACCGGCCAGCTACTACAGCGAGGTGACCAAGGACCGGCCAGCTACTACAGCGAGGTGACCAAGGACCGGCCAGCTACTACAGCGAGGTGACCAAGGACCGGCCAGCTACTACAGCGAGGTGACCAAGGACCGGCCAGCTACTACAGCGAGGTGACCAAGGACCGGCCAGCTACTACAGCTACTGCAGCAAGGTAACCAAGGACCGGCCAGCTACTACAGCAAGGTGACCAAGGACCGGCCAGCTACTACAGCAAGGTGACCAAGGACCGGCCAGCTACTGCAGCAAAGTAACCATGGACCGGCCAGCTACTACAGCAAGGTGCCAAATGACCGGCCAGCTACTACAGCGAGGTGACCAAGGACCGGCCAGCTACTACAGCTACTACAGCAAGGTGACCAAGGACCGGCCAGCTACTACAGCAAGGTGACCAAGGACCGGCCAGCTACTACAGCAAGGTGACCAAGGACCGGCCAGCTACTACAGCGAGGTGACCAAGGACCGGCCAGCTACTACAGCAAGGTGACAAAGGACCGGCCAGCTACTACAGCGAGGTGACCAAGGACCGGCCAGCTACTACAGCTACTACAGCAAGGTGACCAAGGACCGGCCAGCTACTACAGCAAGGTGACCAAGGACCGGCCAGCTACTACAGCGAGGTGACCAAGGACCGGCCAGCTACTACAGCGAGGTGACCAAGGACCGGCCAGCTACTACAGCTACTACAGCAAGGTGACCAAGGACCGGCCAGCTACTACAGCAAGGTGACCAAGGACTGGCCAGCTACTACAGCAAGGTGACCAAGGACCGGGCTGCTACTACAGCAAGGTAACCAAGGACTGGCCAGCTACTACAGCTACTACAGCAAGGTGACCAAGGACCGGCCAGCTACTACAGCTACTACAGCAAGGTGACCAAGGACCGGCCAGCTACTACAGCAAGGTGACCAAGGACCGGCCAGCTACTACAGCAAGGTGACCAAGGACCGTCCAGCTACTACCGCGAGGTGACCAAGGACCGGCAAGCTACTACAGCGAGGTGACCAAGGACCGGCCAGCTACTACAGCGAGGTGACCAAGACAAGGCCAGCTACTACAGCGAGGTGACCAAGGACCGGCCAGCTACTACAGCGAGGTGACCAAGGACCGGCCAGCTACTACAGCGAGGTGACCAAGGACCGGCCAGCTACTACAGCGAGGTGACCAAGGACCGGCCAGCTACTACAGCGAGGTGACCAAGGACCGGCCAGCTACTACAGCGAGGTGACCAAGGACCGGCCAGCTACTACAGCGAGGTGACCAAGGACCGGGCTGCTACTACAGCAAGGTAACCAAGTACTGGGCAGCTACTACAACAAGGTGACCAAGGACCGGCCAGCTACTACAGCGAGGTGACCAAGGACCGGCCAGCTACTACAGCGAGGTGACCAAGGACCGGCCAGCTACTACAGCGAGGTGACCAAGGACCGGCCAGCTACTACAGCGTGGTGACCAAGGACCGGCCAGCTACTACAGCGAGGTGACCAAGGACCGGCCAGCTACTACAGCGAGGTGACCAAGGACCGGCCAGCTACTACAGCGAGGTGACCAAGGACCGGCCAGCTACTACAGCGTGGTGACCAAGGACCGGCCAGCTACTACAGCGAGGTGACCAAGGACCGGCCAGCTACTACAGCGTGGTGACCAAGGACCGGCCAGCTACTACAGCGAGGTGACCAAGGACCGGCCAGCTACTACAGCGAGGTGACCAAGGACCGGCCAGCTACTACAGCGAGGTGACCAAGGACCGGCCAGCTACTACAGCGTGGTGACCAAGGACCGGCCAGCTACTACAGCGAGGTGACCAAGGACCGGCCAGCTACTACAGCGTGGTGACCAAGGACCGGCCAGCTACTACAGCGTGGTGACCAAGGACCGGCCAGCTACTACAGCGAGGTGACCAAGGACCGGGCTGCATTCTATGAGCTGTACAACAAGGGGGTGAGATTCGCGCTGCGTTTTCCCGTAACGCTGAAAGTCTTCCTTAACGGAGTAGAGTTCACATTCAACTCATCAAAAGATTAGAAAAGATTTATCCTTCCCTCAACTTAGCACAAGAAGGTAGAGGAGTGAGTCTATAACTGACAGTGAAATAGCCATATGAATGTAACCAAGTATGACTTTACTAGGGAACATCTGGGAGGATTTCAGAGAAACTCATCTTCTTTTCTTTATTTTTACTAACGCTCATAAATCATGGTTATTGGGCCTGTTTTTTTGTTAAACACCTATCCAGGTATCAGATTGTTATATCATATGATGTGCTTAGTTGACACCAATCCAGCTGTTGTGAGATCTGGTGTTTGTCTCTGGTGTTTGTCATGAAGCAGAAATACCACCTGTTTCTTCTAAGTCATAATTATTTAGTAATGTTGGTAAACTGGTTTATATCTGTCAGTGCTGCATAACCTGAACACACACACACACACACACACACACACACACACACACAGCTAGCCCAGTGTTGTGCAATAGCTGCTCCCTGCCACTCCCTCTGTGGTTGACTGCTGTACCCTACCACTGTCAGTTAACAGTAACCCTCTGTGTTTGACTGCTGTACCCTACCACTGTCAGTTAACAGTAACCCTCAGTGGTTGACTGCTGTACCCTACCACTGTCAGTTAACAGTAACCCTCTGTGGTTGACTGCTGTACCCTACCACTGTCAGTTAACAGTAACCCTCTGTGGTTGACTGCTGTACCCTACCACTGTCAGTTAACAGTAACCTTAACCCCCCACTTATCAAAACACACACACACACTAGCCCTGCTGGCACATCCAGCTCTCACTGTGTGTCTCTGTCTCTGTGTTTAGATGAGTGGAGGGAAGAAGAGGAGTGGCTTCCAGATTACCAGTGTGACGTCAGACTACACTCAGAGCTCCGGGGAAGCCCCACCCCCTGCCCAGGCCTCTAGCCAATCAAATCCCTCCCCTCCGTCCTCCAGCCAATCCACTGCTTCCTCCCAGCCTGGCCCCTTCCACCAGCAGGGAAGCACCTCCCAGCCGACGACTCCCCTCTCGCTGAGGAAATGCAACTCCCAAGATGCCACGGGACAGGGATCCAGGTTCCGTGTCGTCCGATTGGGCCAGGGCCACGGAGAACCCTATCACCGGGGGCGATGGACCTGCACTGACTTCCTGGAACGAGAGGAAGGGTTGGGGCTTAGACGGGTGATTGACAGCATGAGACACGCCCACTCTCTGGAGTCGCTTGAGGGGATTGGTCTAGAGAGGGGAGGGGCTGCAGTCGGGCTGCTGGGGAACGTGCGTGCGCTCAGGACGGGACACCTTGTGCACTCTCAGGGTACCTCCCACTTGCTGGCCCAGCCAATAGGGTCAGATGGGGAGAGGTTTGGAGGGCTGAAGCCCCTCCTCCTCCACAGCGGCCCGTCCTCCCCCACACACCTGGACAGACTCCACTTACGATTGGTCAACTCCACGCCCCCTCCACCCAGCCCCCGCCCACGGAACATCCCCCCTCCTCTACGCCTGGATGTGGACGCTACCGGGAGGGTGAGAACACACACACACACACACACACACACACACACACACACACAGAGGTGTTTTAAAGCCGTTCACTGTTTCTTCTTCTCTCTCTCTCTCTCTCTTTCTCTCTCTCTCCCCCTGTCTAGTCCCTGTTGAGAGTGTCTAATTCCCAGCCCAGCTCCCCCCTACAGGATAGAGATGGTGTGTTCCCACCCAGTTTGACACCCATCCAGACTCCTTCGGGCTGGTCCATGTTCGGCTCCGGGGGGGGCTTCCATCTGCCGGGGGATGACAGGTATGGTGGTATGTGTGGGTTAGATCCCCCTCTGGGACAGTGAGTGTATTTGACCTCAGTCATGTTTCTGTTGGGTGGGAGAGCTGTGTTTCTTTATTCTAAAGAGAGAGATAATCAGCATACTCCTAGCGAGTGGGCAGCTGAGAATGTTGTCATTGGCTGAGGCACTGAGTGGGTGGGGTTTGGAAGTGAGGTTGTGCCTGTGTGAGCCAATGAGAGTGCAGTACAGTGTGGTGTGTGGGAGAGGCAGAATGGTCCCTCGTGAGAATCTAAATCCACAGACAAAGCCTGCTCTCATCTGTGTTCAACTAGCTGGCTGGGGCTGGGTTAGAGTTGGGTCTCTGGCTCTGTGGGCTTAGGGTAGCTGGCTGGGTTAGAGTTGGGTCTCTGGCTCTGTGGGGTTAGGGTAACTGGCTGGGTTAGAGTTGGGTCTCTGGCTCTGTGGGGTTAGGGTAGCTGGCTGGGTTAGAGTTGGGTCTCTGGCTCTGTGGGGTTAGGGGTTAGGGTAGCTGGCTGGGTGGGTTAGAGTTGGGTCTCTGGCTCTGTGGGGTTAGGGTAGCTAACTGGGTTAGAGTTGCGTCTCTGGCTCTGTGGGGTTAGGGTAGCTGGCTGGGGCTGGTTTAGAGTTGGGTCTCTGGCTCTGTGGTGTTAGGGTAGCTGGCTGGGTTAGAGTTGGGTCTCTGGCTCTGTGGGGTTCGGGTAGCTGGCTGGGGCTGGGTTAGAGTTGGGTCTCTGACTCTGTGGGGTTAGGGTAGCTGGCTGGGTTAGAGTTGGGTCTCTGGCGCTAGGGGGTTAGGGTAGCTGGCTGGGGCTGGGTTAGAGTTGGGTCTCTGGCTCTATGGGGTTAGGGTAGCTGGTTGGGTTAGAGTTGGGTCTCTGGCTCTATAGGGTTAGGGGTTAGGGTAGCTGGCTGGGGCTGGGTTAGAGTTGGGTCTCTGGCTCTATGGGGTTAGGGTAGCTGGCTGGGGCTGGGTTAGAGTTGGGTCTCTGGCTCTATGGGTTTAGGGTAGCTGGCTGGGGCTGGGTTAGAGTTGGGTCTCTGGCTCTATGGGGTTAGGGTAGCTGGCTGGGGCTGGTTTAGAGTTGGGTCTCTGGCTCTGTGAGCTCACACTTCCCTCGCCTTGACAGGAGACTCCGCCATGCGGAAAGTAAAGTGATGATTTGCCAATGAGACATGTGGATAGAATCAGGAGGTAATCTGCATAATCTAAATCCACAGACAAAGCCTGCTCTCATCTGGGATCAACTGGATGGCTGGGGCTGGGTTAGAGTTGGGTCTCTGGTTCTGTGGGGTTAGGGGTTAGGGTAGCTGGCTGGGTTAGAGGTGGGTCTCATCTGGCTCTGTGGGGTTAGGGTAGCTGGCTGGGTTAGAGGTGGGTCTCTGGCTCTGTGGGGTTAGGGTAGCTGGCTGGGTTAGAGGTGGGTCTCTGGCTCTGTGGGGTTAGGGTAGCTGGCTGGATTAGAGTTGGGTCTCTGGCTCTGTGGGCTTAGGGTAGCTGGCTGGCTGGGTTAGAGTTGGGTCTCTGGCTCTGTGGGGTTAGGGTAGCTGGCAGGGTTAGAGTTGTGTCTCTGGCTCTGTGGGGTTAGGGCAGCTGGCTAGGTTAGAGTTGGGTCTCTGGCTCTGTGGGGTTAAGGTAGCTGGCTAGGTTAGAGTTGGGTCTCTGGCTCTGTGGGGTTAGGGTAGCTGGCTGGGTTAGAGTTGGGTCTCTGGCTCTGTGGGGTTACTGGTTAGGGTAGCTGGCTGGGTTAGAGTTGGGTCTCTGGCTCTATGGGGTTAGTGTAGCTGGCTGGGTTAGAGTTGGGCCTCTGGCTCTGTGGGGTTAGCGGTTAGGGTAGCTGGCTGGGTTAGAGTTGGGTCTTTGGCTCTGTGGGGTTAGGGCAGCTGGCTAGGTTAGAGTTGGGTCTCTGGCTCTGTGGGGTTAGGGTAGCTGGCTGGGTTAGAGTTGGGTCTCTGGCTCTGTGGGGTTACTGGTTAGGGTAGCTGGCTGGGTTAGAGTTGGGTCTCTGGCTCTATGGGGTTAGTGTAGCTGGCTGGGTTAGAGTTGGGCCTCTGGCTCTGTGGGGTTAGCGGTTAGGGTAGCTGGCTGGGTTAGAGTTGGGTCTTTGGCTCTGTGGGGTTAGGGTAGCTGGCTGGGTTAGAGGTGGGTATCTGGCTCTGTGGGGTTAGGGTAGCTGGCTGGGTTAGAGTTGGGGCTCTGGCTCTGTGGGGTTAGGGTAGCTGGCTGGATTAGAGTTGGGTCTCTGGCTCTGTGGGGTTAGGGTAGCTGGCTGGCTGGGTTAGAGTTGGGTCTCTGGCTCTGTGGGGTTAGGGTGGCTGGCTGGGTTAGAGTTGGGTCTCTGGCTCTGTGGGGTTAGGGTAGCTGGCTGGGTTAGAGGTGGGTCTCTGGCTCTGTGGGGTTATGGTAGCTGGCTGGGTTAGAGTTGGGTCTCTGGCTCTATGGGGCTAGGGTAGCTGGCTGGCTGGATTAGAGTTGGGTCTCTGGCTCTGTGGGGTTAGGGTAGCTGGCTGTGTTAGAGTTGGGTCTCTGGCTCTGTGGGGTTAGGGTAGCTGGCTGGGTTAGAGGTGGGTCTCTGGCTCTGTGGGGTTAGGGTAGCTGGCTGGGTTAGAGTTGGGTCTCTGGCTCTGTGGGGTTAGGGTAGCTGGCTGGCTGGGTTAGAGTTGGGTCTCTGGCTCTGTGGGGTTAGGGGTTAGGGTAGCTGGCTGGGTTAGAGTTGGGTCTCTGGCTCTATGGGGTTAGTGTAGCTGGCTGGGTTAGAGTTGGGCCTCTGGCTCTGTGGGGTTAGCGGTTAGGGTAGCTGGCTGGGTTAGAGTTGGGTCTTTGGCTCTGTGGGGTTAGGGTGGCTGGCTGGGTTAGAGTTCGGTCTCTGGCTCTGTGGGGTTAGGGTAGCTGGCTGGGTTAGAGTTCGGTCTCTGGCTCTGTGGGGTTAGGGTAGCTGGTTGGGTTAGAAGTGGGTCTCTGGCTCTGTGCCTCTGTGCTGTGTGATCTAACAAAGACTGTGAAGGCACCCTGGTCTATGTACTATGTAGGGAACAGGGTGCCATTTTAGATTGGTGTGTGTGTGTTTTTGCTGCAGTGGAATATGTTAGATTGTTTGAGGTGTTTGATTTAGGAATAGGCATTAATGTGAACCATGTGCCACCACATGACACTGAACCTAGACACACGTCAACATATTCTGACTGGTTTATTTTGTCTTTGCAGTGGGTCGAGCAGCAGCATGATCGCAATAGACAACAAGATAGAGCAAGCAATGGTAGGTCTCTGTTGTGCAATAACCTTATTGTGATATCTAGGTCTGTTGTGTAATAACCTTATTGTGATGTCATGTATTGTGATATCTAGGTCTGTTGTGTAATAACCTTATTGTGATGTCATGTATTGTGATATCTAGGTCTGTTGTGTAATAACCTTATTGTGATGTCATGTATTGTGATATCTAGGTCTGTTGTGTAATAACCTTATTGTGATGCCATGTATTGTGATATCTAGGTCTCTGTTGTGTAATAACCTTATTGTGATGTCATGTAGTATTGTGATATCTAGTCTGTTGTGTAATAACCTTATTGTGATATCTAGGTCTGTTGTGTAATAACCTTATTGTGATATCTAGGTCTGTTGTGTAATAACCTTATTGTGATATCTAGGTCTGTTGTGTAATAACCTTATTGTGATATCTAGGTCTGTTGTGTAATAACCTTATTGTGATATCTAGGTCTGTTGTGTAATAACCTTATTGTGATGTCATGTATTGTGATATCTAGGTCTGTTGTGTAATAACCTTATTGTGATGTCATGTAGTATTGTGATATCTAGGTCTGTTGTGTAATAACCTTATTGTGATATCTAGGTCTGTTGTGTAATAACCTTATTGTGATGTCTGTATTGTGATATCTAGGTCTGTTGTGTAATAACCTTATTGTGATGTCTGTATTGTGATATCTAGGTCTGTTGTGTAGTAACCTTATTGTGATATCTAGGTCTGTTGTGTAATAACCTTATTGTGATGTCTGTATTGTGATATCTAGGTCTGTTGTGTAATAGCCTTATTGTGATGTCTGTATTGTGATATCTAGGTCTCTGTTGTGTATTAACCTTATTGTGATATCTAGGTCTGTTGTGTAATAACCTTATTGTGATATCTAGGTCTGTTGTGTAATAACCTTATTGTGATATCATGTATTGTGATATCTAGGTCTCTGTTGTGTAATAACCTTATTGTGATATCTAGGTCTCTTGTGTAATAACCTTATTGTGATATCCACGTCTAGATGAAGGGGAGGAGACAGGTTAAAGAAGGATTTTGAGACATGGATGGTATGTGTGCCGTTCAGAGGGTGAATGAGCAAGACAAAATATGTAAGTGCCTTTGAACGGGGTAGGATAGAAGGTGCCAGGTGCACCGGTTTGTGTCAAGAACTACAATGCTTCTGGGTTTTTCACGCTCAACAGTTTCCTGTGTGTATCTAGAATGGTCCACCACCCAAAGAACATCCAGACAACTTGACACAACAGTGGGAGTCAACATGGGGAACGATTTCGACACCTTGTAGATTTCGGTTCAGGCTGGAACCTCCCCAACGCAAACTGCCCGGGAGGTACCATGCTCACCCCCTCCAATGGTTTTGGAACGATCAACCTTATCAACCTATCAACCAATCACAGTACATGATACAAGAAGCAACACTTAGCTAGCATGAAGAAGCTAATTTACAGTGGCGCTCACTTCGAACAAGCTAAAGGTACTGATCAACAG
The DNA here is from genome assembly GCF_013265735.2 of Oncorhynchus mykiss. NCBI lineage: Eukaryota > Metazoa > Chordata > Actinopteri > Salmoniformes > Salmonidae > Oncorhynchus > Oncorhynchus mykiss. The sequence continues at coordinate 89,527 of NC_048573.1, read as the reverse complement.
ACGATTACTGTTCCAAGGATGGCGATATTTACCTCCGTATTGGTGAGCCTCGCAAGTAAGGGAAGAGATCCGATCTCGATTCAGCAATCAACGTTCTGAAGACTACCTCAAGGGATATGAAGGCTGTAGCTGCCGCTAACCCTTCCACTTACGTCAGGTACCACCGCGGTTTTACCGCCTATTCCTCTGTGATACCCCCCCCACTCGTAACTTCAAAACCCAGGTCTTCGTCCTGATTGGTCCACGCGGCAAGTCCAGACATAGGCAACCTCCCCCAATGACGTCTTCTGCAAAACCCACAGGAACTGGTGGGAAGGCTATACTGGTCAGAAAACAGTCATCATCACTTTTATGGCTAGTTGAAATATGATGAGATGCTACGTATCTGTGATCGATACCCACTCAAGGTTCCTGTCAAGGGGCGCTTCGTTGAGTTCACCACCACCCAGATTATAAACCACACAGTTTACAGTGTGTTCTATATCTCTAGTTAAATATTGACACAGTATATTGTTATATAGTGATAGTTATATATTGACAAGGTATATTGTTATATAGTGATAGTTATATATTGACAAGGTATATTGTTATATAGTGATAGTTATATATTGACAAGGTATATTGTTATATAGTGATAGTTATATATTGACACAGTATATTGTTATATAGTGATAGTTATATATTGACAAGGTATATTGTTATATAGTGATAGTTATATATTGACACAGTATATTGGGATACCACTACTACCATACCCCGTTCAAAGGCACTTAAATCCTTCCTCTTGCTCATACACAATCCATGTCTCAAGGCTTAAAAATCCTTCTTTAACCTGTCTCCTCCCCTTTACTTACACTGAAGTGGATTTCACAAGTGACATCAAGAAGGATCATAGGATTCACCTGGTCAGTCTGTCATGGTGTTCTTAATATTTGTCCACTCAGGACCTTGTAAAGACCCACCTGATGCTGGCGGTCAGAGAGGAAGTGGAGTTGCTATGGGAACAGATTAAAGAACTATCAGAAAGGAACGCCCAGCTGGAGAGAGAGAACTATATCCTGAGAACTCTGAGAGACTGACAACAGCAACAGCCATGTTACGCTCCTGCAGTGGTCCTTCCAGAATACATACAGCATTACTGATTATCTCTAACTGCAGAAAACAAGAATAAATAACTTACTAAAAACCTGCCTGACTACTCACAACTCTCTCTCACACACACACACAGCGTTGTCAGGGGTAACCAGCTGAGCTGGGTCAGAATGTGGATCGGAGCGCTAAGAGGATGGGAAGGAAAGGACAAACAGTCAGGGATCAGCACCTCTATATACACCACCTCCTCTATAAAAACCTCTATATACACCACCTCTATAAACACCTCTATATACACCATCTCTATAAACACCACCTCCTCTATATACACCACCTCCTCTATAAACACCTTTATATACACCACCTCTATAAACACCATCTCTATAAACACCTCTATATACACCACCTCCTCTATAAACCCCTCTATACACACCACCACCTCTATAAACACCACCTCCTCTATAAACACCTCTATAGAGTACACCACCTCTATATGCACCACCTCCTCTATAAACACCTCTACATACACCACCTCCTCTATAAACACCTCTATATAGTACACCACCTCCTCTATAAACACCTCTATATACACCACCTCCTCTATAAACACCTCTACATACACCACCTCCTCTATAAACACCTCTACATACACCACCTCCTCTATAAACATCTCTATATACACCACCTCCTCTATAAACACCTATACATACACCACCTCCTCTATAAACACCTCTACATACACCACCTCCTCTATAAACACCTCTATACACCTCTATATAGTACACCACCTCCTCTATAAACACCTCTATATAGTTCACCACCTCCTCTATAAACACCTCTATATACACCACCTCCTCTATAAACACCTCTATACAACACCACCTCCTTTATAAATACCTCTACATACACCACCTCTATACACACCTCTATATACACCACCTCTTCTATAAACACCTCTATATACACCACCTCCTCTATAAACACCTCTATATACACCACCTCCTCTATAAACACCTTTATATACACCACCTCCTCTATACACACCACCTCTATAAACACCTCTATATACACCATCTCTATAAACACCTCTATATACACCACCTCCTCTATAAACCACTCTATACACACCACCTCCTCTATAAACACCTCTATATACACCACCTCCTCTATAAACACCTCTATATACACCAAACCTCTATAAATACCTCTATATACACCACCTCCTCTATAAACACCTCTATATACACCAAACCTCTATAAACACCTCTACATACACCACCTCCTCTATAAACACCTTTATATACACCACCTCCTCTATACACACCACATCCTCTATACACACTTCTATATACACCATCTCTATAAACACCTCTATATACACCACCTACTCTATAAACACCTCTATATACCTCTCTACACACCACACCTCTATATACACCTCTATATACACCACACCTGTATATACACCTCTATACACACCACACCACTATATACCTCTACACACCACACCTCTATATACACCTCTATATACACCACATCTCTATATACACCACACCTCTATATACACCTCTATATACACCACTCCTCTATACACACCACACATCTATATACACCACATCTCTATATACACCACACCTCTATATACACCTCTACATACACCACACCTCTATATACACCTCTATATACACCACATCTCTATATACACCACACCTCTATATACACCTCTATATACACCACTCCTCTATATACACCACACCTCTATATACACCTCTATACACACCACACCTCTATATACACCACATCTCTATATACACTACACCTCTATACACACCACACCTCTATATACACCTCTATATACACCACACCTCTATATACACCACATCTCTATATACACCTCTATACACACCACACCTCTATATACACCTCTATACACACCGCACCTCTATACACACCACACCTCTATATACACCTCTATATACACCACACCTCTATATACACCTCTATACACACCGCACCTCTATATACACCACACCTCTATATACACCTCTATATACACCACACCTATATATACACCACACCTCTATATACACCACCTCCTCTATAAACACCTCTATACACACTGCACCTCTCTACACACCACACCTCTATATACACCTCTATATACACCACACCTATATATACACCACACCTCTATATACACCACCTCCTCTATAAACACCTCTATATACACCACCCCCCTCTATTTACACCACACCTCTATATACATCTTTACCGGTCTGTAGTCATTTAGGCAGATTGCCTTTGTGTTCTTGGGCACACGGACCATGGTGGTCTGCTTGAAACATGACATTCTGATATACTCCGCTACACTCGCCGAGCATGTGTCCTTGGTGAGCAGGGTACTTGGACGACTGTTGGAGCATGACCTGTACGTCAAGGCTGAGAAATGCCTGTTCTTTCAGCAAGCCGTCTCTGTCCTAGTGTACCGCATTTCCACATCAGGGGTGGAGAAAGTGATTGCATTTCAGCTGTGTGTAATTGGCCGACTCCCACCACGGTAAAGGAGGTGCAACGGTTTTTAGGGTTTACTACCGGAGATTTATCTGGGGTTTTGGCCAGGTGGCTGCTCCCATTACCTCACTGCTGAAGGGGGGTCCTGTACTTTTGAAGTGGTCGACTGAGGCGTACAGGGCTTTTAGTCACCTGAGGGCTCTCTTTACCTCGGATCCCGTGTTGGCACATCCGGACCCCTCTTTGGCGTTCATAGTGGAGGTGGACGTGTCCGAGGCTGGGGTTGGAGCCGTGCTTTCACAGCGCTCGGGCACGCCACTGAAGCTCCGCCCCTGCGCTTTCTTGTCGAAGAAGCTCAGTCCGGCGGAGAAAACTATGATGTGGGGGACCGGGAGTTGTTAGCTGTGGTAAAGGCCCTGAAGGTGTGGAGACATTGGCTTGAGGGGGCGAAATACCCTTTCCTCATCTGGACTGACCACCGCAACCTGGAGTACATCCGGGCAGCTAGTAGACTGAATCCTCATCAGACAAGGTGGGCCATGTTTTGTTTTTTTTACCTGTTTTGTGTTCACCCTGTCCTACAGACCAGGTTCCCAGAATGTGAAGGCAGACGCACTGTCCCGGCTATATGACACAGAGGAGCGGTCCATGGATCGGACTCCTATTCTCCCGGCCTCCTGCCTGGTAGCGCCAGTCATGTGGGAGCTGGACGCGGACATTGAGCAGGCGTTACGTACAGAGCTCGCTCCACTCCAGTGTCCCGTCGGGCGTCTGTACGTTCCGTCTGCCCTCCGTGACCAGTTGATCTATTGGGCCCACACGTCACCCTCCTCTGGTCATCCAGGGATCAGCAGGACGGTGCGCTTTCTGACTGGGAAGTACCGGTGGCCCACCTTGGCTCGGGACGTGAGGGTTTATGTTTCCTCCTACTTGGTGTGTGCCCAGTGTAAGGCTCCTAGACACCTGCCCAGAGGTAAGCTACATCCCTTATCCGTTCCACAACGGCCTTGGTCACACCTGTCAGTGGATTTTCTAACTGATCTTCCTCCTTCACAGGGAAACACCACGGTCCTGGTCATTGTGGATCGTTTTTCTAAGTCCTGTCGTCTCCTCCCTCTGCCCGGTCTCCCTACGGCACTACAGACTGCGGAGGCCTTGTTTACACACGTCTTCCGGCACTACGGGGTGCCTGAGGATATAGTGTCTGATCTAGGTCCCCAGTTCACTTCGAGAGACTGGAGGGCGTTCATGGAACGTCTGGGGGTCTCGATCAGCCTCACCTCAGGTTTTCACCCCGAGAGTAATGGGCAGGTGGGGAGAGTGAACCAGGATGTGGGCAGGTTTCTGCGGTCTTATTGTCAGGACTGGCCAGGGGAGTGGATTTCCTAGTTCTTAATATATGTCATGAGAAGAGAATCATCCAGCCCATTGGGTATCTCACTACACCCCCAAATGTCATGTCTTGAAATATGCAGACAGACGGATTAAAAGTACGTTTACATTGTAATACTTCTGACAGACAACATTTTAGCTCCGCCCACAACTTCCAGACTTTATTCTTAGAAAGGATTATTGAGTCATTATTAGTTTTACACTTAAGATATAACTCTGCCGTTGTTCTGTAGAATGTGCATTTTGTCTGTTGTTTAATACATTAGTGTATACTGGATTAAGCATACACATTCATTAACTGTCATTTTGTTATTTCTGCTCCAACTTTGACTCCATAGTTAACTTTCTTTAGGATATTGTCAGTTGGATATGTTCTGCACGGTTTTGTAGACATTATCTTGCCTATCATATGAACATCCTTTTTCTGACTCATAAGTTTCACTCAAGGTTGCTCTGATGTCCAAAATAAATCAAATACTTTATATGTGCTTGTTTGTGCTTGCCTGGCTTAATAAACTAATAGAAAAGTCCCAAAATTGCAAACCTTCACCACTGTCATTGCCAGGCTTGTGTTACATCTACTGACGACAGAACAGACTAGAACAACTGAGGTAAAAGCGCCCTCCTGTGGTGGACCATGATATTACTGCTACAGTTCTTCAGATACTGCCTGAGCATACCGGTCCGCAACATGTATTACATTATGTTTATTATGAATTATCTAAAATAGGAAAGCAGGCCATAGATCCGTCCATCCATCCATCCAACCAACATCATCAATACATTCGAGAAATGAACGGAGCTGAGGCATTCCGTGTTCAACTTCGTTCCGTTTGTCCCATACACCGACCCGTCTGCTTCCGTTAACAAGCGGAACCGCGGCTGTGTGGAACTTCAGTTGCACCGCGACCAGCTATCTTGCGTGTTGTTTGAAGCGAGTGAACGTAACCAGCGGGTTAATAAACGATAAACGATTAACGTTTAAACCCATCAACTCTCCTTGTTGTCGTGAGGTTCGCTTCTCTGTGAAGAAGACTGCTCGACGCTGAGATGAATCAATTTGAACAGTAAGTTATCGGTCTGCGCTAGCCATGATGCTAACCACGATGTTAGTTGTTTTAGCATCTACCCACAGTCACCAATTAGGTAGCATCTACCGACAGTCACCAATTAGGTAGCATCTACCGACAGTCACCAATTAGGTAACATCTACCCACAGTCACCAATTAGGTAGCATCTACCGACAGTCACCAATTAGGTAGCATCTACCGACAGTCACCAATTAGGTAGCATCTACCGACAGTCACCAATTAGGTAGCATCTACCGACCGTCACCAATTAGGTAGCATCTACCCACGGTCACCAATTAGGTAACATCTACCCACGGTCACCAATTAGGTAACATCTACCCACGGTCACCAATTAGGTAACATCTACCCACGGTCACCAATTAGGTAACATCTACCCACAGTCCGCCAATTAGGTAACGTTAGCTAACAGCAACCCTTGCGTGGTTGTAAACTACATGGAAGTGGTAACTATTTAAGTCAGGCCTGGCTCCACTGAAAATACTATATTGAATCCGCCATGGAGGCCTGTTTTTATAACATTATCGTATGTCCCAGCTGCTTGCCATAGTTTTGAAGTAACTGCGAAAAAGCCATTATTTGAGGACATTTTTCATGCTGCCAGCTACAATTGGTTATATTGAGCACCGTGCTCAACTCATTCTTCTGCATCACAATGCCAGCTGCGCTAAACGAGATTTCCCCGGTGAGCGATATCACTGTTTGCCTGGGTGCATGTTGTGGTGACCCACGGTGCCATAAATGACTGGTTCCTACCCATCAAAAGTGAAACATTTTCTGGTCATGGTTAACTATATTTTATTTAGAAAAATGTGTAAAACCTAAACAAAACGTGTCCCTCTTTCTCAATATGTAACCCTGAACACGCCGTAAACCCCTGAACACGCCGTAAACCCCTGAACACGCCGTAAACCCCTGAACACGCCGTAAACCCCTGAATACGCAGTAATTCCTAGCCGTAACCCTGAACACACAGTATCCCCTAGCCGTGACCCCTGAACACGCCGTGACCCCTGAACACGCCGTGACCCCTGAACACGCAGTAACCCCTGAACATGAATTAATAACTTGAAATGTTAAAATATATTTATTTTGAATTTCATCCAAAAGTAAAGGGGTCTGAATACGGCAGTATAAAACCACAAAGCATCAGTTCCAGTCTAAAGCAGCAAGATGATTGACAGGCAGTGTGCCAGGCAGTGTGCCAGGCAGTGTGCCAGGCACTAATGCACAGTGCATTAGGAAAGTATTCACAACCCTTGACTTACACATTTTATTATGTTACAGCCTTATTCTAAAATTGATTTGTTTTTTCCCCATCAATACACACAATACCACACAATGACAAAGCAAAAACAGGTTTATTTTTGTGTGCAATATTATTAAAAATAAAAGAACTGCAATATCACATTTACATGAGTATTCAGACCCTTTACTCGGTACTTTGTTGAAGCACCTTAGGCAGCAATTACAGCCTCAAGTCTTCTTAGGTATGATGCTACATGCTTGGCAAACCCGTATTTGGGGAGTTTCTCCCATTCTTCTCTGCAGATCCTCTCTAGCTCTGTCAGGTTGGATGGGGAGCGCCGCTGCACAACTATTTTCAGGTCTCTCCAGAGATGTTCGATCGGGCTCATGTCCGGACTCTGGCTTGGCCACTAAAGGACATTCAGAGAATTGTCCTGAAGCCACTCCTGCGTTGTCTTGGCTGTGTGCTTAGGGTTGTTGTCCTGTTGGAAGGTGAACTTTTGCCCCAGTCTGAGGTCCTGAGCGCTCTGGAGCAGGTTTTTCTCAAGGATCTCTCTGTACTTTGCTCCGTTCATCTTTCCCTTGATCCTGACTAGTCTCCCAGTCCCTGCCACTGAAAACATCTCCACAGCATGATGCTGCCACCACCATGCTTCACCATAGGGATGGTGCCAGGTTTCCTCCAGACGTGACGCTTGACATTTAGGCCAAAGAGTTCAATCTTGGTTTCATCAGACCAGAGAATATTGTTTCTCATTGTCTCAGAGTCCTTTAGGTGCCTTTTGGCAAACTCTAAGCGGGCTGTCGGGCCTTTTTCTGAGGAGTGGCTTCTGTCTGGCCACTCAACCATAAAGACCTGATTGGTGGAGTGCTGCAGAGAAGGTTGTCCTTCTGGAAGGCTCTCCCATCCCCAAAGAGGAATTCTGGAGCTCTGTCAGTGACCATCGGGTTCCTGGTCACCTCCCTGACCAAGGCCCTTCTCTCCCAGTTTGGGCAGGTGGCCAGCTCTAGGAAGAGAGCTGAATTTCATCCAAAAGTAAAGGGGTCTGAATACTTTCAGAATGACCGGTACACAATCCATGTCTCAATTGTCTCAAGGCTTAAAAATCCTTCTTTAACCTGTCTCCTCCCCTTCATCCACACTAACCTCATAAACTCAGTGCTTGATGTTGAAGTTACCACATAAGTAAAAAAAGAAACCAAGTGAAAACCAACATGCCAAACATCCTAAGAAAAAGTATTTATTCGGTAATCTAACAATTGGAAAATGAGTTTTATACCAAACTTTACTGCATTGGTCATCCCCACAATGTGGCAATTGAAAGGGTTAGCTAGTTACATCCTTTCTCAGAGATGACTGAACAGGGTGGCTGCTCTAGAGTTCCATAGCCCAGCAGACTCACCTGGGGACAGAGGATGGACACTATGTTTTTAGAAAAGTCTGGGAGGAGAGCGCATCAATTTGAGTACATCCAATTCAACCAGTGGCCCTGGATAATATGTTATGGGTTAGGGTTAGGCAGGAGGCCCTGGATAATATGGGTTAGGCAGGAGGCCCTGGATAATATGGGTTAGGCAGGAGGCCCTGGATAATATGGGTTAGGCAGGAGGCCCTGGATAATATGGGTTAGGCAGGAGGCCCTGGATAATATGGGTTAGGCAGGAGGCCCTGGATAATATGGGTTAGGCAGGAGGCCCTGGATAATATGGGTTAGGCAGGAGGCCCTGGATAATATGGGTTAGGCAGGAGGCCCTGGATAATATGGGTTAGGCAGGAGGCCCTGGATAATATGGGTTAGGCAGGAGGCCCTGGATAATATGGGTTAGGGTTAGGGCTGTATAATCCTGGAGTAACTCCCTGTCAGAGAGACTGTGGTTAGGGTTAGGCAGGAGGCCCTGGGCCAGTGGGAGGTCAGGGCTGTATAATCCTGGAGTAACTCCCTGTCAGAGAGACTGTAGTTAGGGTTAGGCAGGAGGCCCTGGGGCAGTGGGAGGTCAGGGCTGTATAATCCTGCAGTAACTCCCTGTCAGAGAGACTGGTTAGGCAGGAGGCCCTGGATCAGTGGGAGGTCAGGGGTGAGGGCTCACTTTCAAGCACACTCACTACCCCTATCAGTCCATCTCCAGGTGCTACAGAGATACTAGTGGCTGGGGTAATGCTTTCTGACCATCTAACTGCCATCTCTCCAGATCCCAGATTATTCCTGTTACATCTGTAGGCTGTAGCTAGCTAATTGGATCTAGCTAACGTGTGGTAGTTAGTCAACATGCATAGCTTCTGATACATCCCATGATCCTCCTTGCTTTACATCTGACAGATATAGCTACCATACGCTAGATAATGGGTTCTGATAATTGCACTTTAGTTCATTATCTAGCTAGCTATGTGTAAAACTGACAGTCTGGTTGTAAAACGCAACTACTTAGCTTGCTAACCAACAAGCTAACTAGCTTGACACTCAGTAACGTTAGCTTACCATGTTTTCAGGACAACTCGACATTCCTCTTGCCATTCCCAGTCGACTCCTTCTTGCTTACTCCCGTTTTTGCCTTATTGTCATAAAGCCACACTCGTTACACAGCCAGCTGGTGCAATAAGCCAGCCGGCCTAATCCTGATTCGTCCAAATGATCGTTCCCCAAAACGAGGAACTACTGCTACCCGTAGTCACATTCTACGTGAGTCGTTGTTTACATGCGAATCTGTCCACCAGAGATTATAATCCATGTCTCAAGATTTAAAAATCATTCTTTAATCCGTCTCCTCCCCTTTATCTACACTGATTTGAAGCGGATTTGATAAGTGACAGCAATGGATCATAGCTTTCACACAGATTCACCTAGTCAGTCTGTCATGGAAAGAGCATAATGTTTTGTACACTCTGTGTATATTCTCTCCCCCCAGTCTGAAAGATGACGACCCAGGGGATCAGGAGTGTTAGGGTGTATAATGTGTGTGTATATTCTCTCCCCCCAGTCTGAAAGATGACGACCCAGAGGATCAGGATGAGACGGTCTGTAACCGGGAGGAAGACTGCTCCATCAACAACAATCGACGCAAGGTACGCAACACACACTAAACACACAATCACGCATACAGTACCAGTCAAAAGTTTGGACACCTACTTATTAACGGGTTTTTCTTTATTTGAGCTATTTTCTACATTGTAGAATAATAGCGAAGAGATCAAAACTATGAAATAACAAATGGAATCATGTAGTAACCAAATAAGTGTTAAACAAATCAAAATATATTTGAGATTCTTCAAAGTAGCCACCTTTGCCTTGATGACAGCTTTGCACACTCTTGGCATTATCTCAACCAGCTTCACAAGGTAGTCACCTGGAATGCATTTAAACTAACAGGTGTGCCTTGTTAAACGTTAATTTGTGGAAGTTCTTTCCTCCTTAATGCATTTGAGCCAATCAGTTGTGTCGTGACAAGGTAGGGGTGGTATACAGAAGATAGCCCTATTTGGTAAAATACCAAGTCCATATTATGGCAAGAACAGTACAAATTGTCAAAAAGAAACGACAGTCCGTTACTTTAAGACATGAAGGTCAGTCAATCTGGAAAATTAAGAACTGTGAACGTTTTTTCAAGTGCAGTCGCAAAAACCATCAAACACCTTCATGAAACTCTCTCATGAGGACCGCCACAGGAAAGGAAGACCCAGGAGCTCTGCTGCAGAGGATAGGTTCATTAGAGTTACCTGGCTCTCATGAGGACCGCCACAGGAAAGGAAGACCCAGGAGCTCTGCTGCAGAGGATAGGTTCATTAGAGTTACCTGGCTCTCATGAGGACCGCCACAGGAAAGGAAGACCCAGGAGCTCTGCTGCAGAGGATAGGTTCATTAGAGTTACCTGGCTCTCATGAGGACCGCCACAGGAAAGGAAGACCCAGGAGCTCTGCTGCAGAGGATAAGTTCATTAGAGTTACCAGCCTCAGATTGCAGCCCAAATAAATGCTTCACAGAGTTCAAGTAACGGACACATCTCAACATCAACTGTTCAGAGGAGACTGCGTGAATCAGGCCTTCATGGTCGAATTGCTGTAAAGAAACCACTACTAAAGGACACCAATAAGAAGAGACTTGTTTGGGCCAAGAAACACAAGCAATGGACATTAGACCGGTAGAAATCTGTCCTTTGGTCTGATGAGTCCAAATTTGAGATTCTTGGTTCCAACCGCCGTGTCTTTGTGAGAGACTGAGTAGGTGAACGGATGATCTCCGCATGTGTGGTTCCCACCGTGAAGCATGGTGGAGGAGGTGTGAAGGTGGGGGTGCTATGCTGGTGACATTGTCTGTGATTTATTGAGAATTCAAGGCACACTTAACCAGCATGACTACCACAGCATTATGCAGTGATATGCCATCCCATCTGGTTTGCATTTAGTGGGACTATCATTTGTTTTTCAACAGGACAATGATCCAACACACCTCCAGGCTGTGTAAAGGCTATTTGACCAAGAAGGAGAGTGATGGAGTGCTGCATCAGATGACCTGGCCTCCACAATCACCCGACCTCAACCCAATTGAAATGGTTTGGGATGAGTTGGACCGCAGAGTGAAGGTAAAGCAGCCAATAAGTGCTCAGCATATGTGGGAACTCCTTCTGTTGGAAAACATTTCAGGTGAAGCTGGTTGAGAGAATGCCAAGAGTATGCAACGCTGTCATCGAGGCAAAGGGTGCCTACTTTGAAGAAATGTCAAATATATTTAGATTTGTTTAACACTTTTTGGGGGGAGTTACTACATGATTCCATATGTGTTATTTCATAGTTCTGATGTCTTCACTATTATTCTACAATGTAGAAAATAGTAATAAATTAAGAAAAACCCTTGAATGAGAAGGTGTCCCAACCTTTGACTGGTACTGTAGATTTTTCATTTCATCGTATATATTTTCACTAATCCAACCTGCAAAATGTGCTAATTGCCAACAACAGTCTATTTGAAAGAAATACGTAATAATATACCACATCCATTCCTTAAATATGAATTGAAGCATTACTTTACATTCTACAACTGGCATCACTGACAGACTTGACCAGATGGGAACAAATGGGATTCATCCCCCTCCTTCTGTCAGCCTCCCTCTGTCAGCCTATCTGTGCTCATCTATCCTATTTTCCCTCAAATCTGATTTAATATTTGGGTTCAAGTAATCCTTGCAGATTAAGCCTGTGTAACCTGTTTTATAGCTAATGCCTCATACTGTGTGTGTGTGCAGGGGAACATCCTCTCCAGTATAACTATACCTTGTGGTACTCATACTGACTGTGTGTGTGTTAGACGGTGAGTCCTGCAGTAGGGGAACATCCTCTCCAGTATAACTATACCTTGTGGTATTCTCGGAGGACTCCGTCCCGGCCCGCCAACACACAGAGTTATGAACAGAACATCAGACAGATCGGCACGGTCGCATCGGTCAGTACACACACACTACTAACACGCATCATATACACACACACACCACCAACACGCATCAGGTCAGGAAACACACCACTAACACGCATCATATACACACACACACACCACCAACACGCATCGGTCAGTACACACACCACTAACACGCATCATATACACACACACACCACTAACACTCATCATATACACACTGTGTTTAACATGTGGTTGATAGGGTTAGGATGTGACCAGCTGATTGGTTGATGTTATCTTGTGCTGTGATTGGTTGCCAGGTGGAGCAGTTCTGGAAATTCTACAGTCACCTGGTGCGACCGGGAGATCTGACTGGCCACTCTGACTTCCACCTGTTTAAAGAGGGAATCAAACCCATGTGGGAGGTAACATGTAGATATATACACATGATATTATTATATATGGATATAATGTGGGAGGTAACATGTAGATATATACACATTATATTATTATTATATATAGGTATAATGTGGGAGGTAACATGTAGATATATACACATTATATTATTATTATATATAGGTATAATGTGGGAGGTAACATGTAGATATATACACTTATTATATATATAGGTATAATGTGGGAGGTAACATGTAGATATATATTATTATTATATATAGGTATAATGTGGGAGGTAACATGTAGATATATATTATTATTATATATAGGTATAATGTGGGAGGTAACATGTAGATATATACACATTATATTATTATTATATATAGGTATAATGTGGGAGGTAACATGTAGATATATACACTTATTATATATATAGGTATAATGTGGGAGGTAACATGTCTATATACACATTATATTATTATTATATATGGGTATAATGTGGGAGGTAACATGTAGATATACACATTATATTATTATTATATATAGGCATAATGTGGGAGGTAACATGTAGATATACACTTATTATATATATAGGTATAATGTGGGAGGTAACATGTAGATATACACTTATTATATATATAGGTATAATGTGGGAGGTAACATGTCTATATACACATTATATTATTATTATATATGGGTATAATGTGGGAGGTAACATGTAGATATACACTTATTATATATATAGGTATAATGTGGGAGGTAACATGTAGATATACACTTATTATATATATGGGTATAATGTGGGAGGTAACATGTAGATATATACACATTATATTATTATTATATATATGGGTATAATGTGGGAGGTAACATGTAGATATATACACTTATTATATATATATAGGTATAATGTGGGAGGTAACATGTAGATATATACACATTATATTATTATTATATATAGGTATAATGTGGGAGGTAACATGTAGATATATACACTTATTATTATATATAGGTATAATGTGGGAGGTAACATGTAGATATATATTATTATTATATATAGGTATAATGTGGGAGGTAACATGTAGATATATACACTTATTATATATATGGGTATAATGTGGGAGGTAACATGTAGATATATACACTTATTATATATATGGGTATAATGTGGGAGGTAACATGTAGATATATACACTTATTATATATATATAGGTATAATGTGGGAGGTAACATGTAGATATATACACATTATATTATTATTATATATAGGTATAATGTGGGAGGTAACATGTAGATATATATTATTATTATATATAGGTATAATGTGGGAGGTAACATGTAGATATATACACATTATATTATTATTATATATAGGTATAATGTGGGAGGTAACATGTAGATATATACACATTATATTATTATTATATATAGGTATAATGTGGGAGGTAACATGTAGATATATACACTTATTATATATATGGGTATAATGTGGGAGGTAACATGTAGATATATACACATTATATTATTATTATATATAGGTATAATGTGGGAGGTAACATGTAGATATATACACTTATTATTATATATAGGTATAATGTGGGAGGTAACATGTAGATATATACATTATATTATTATTATATATAGGTATAATGTGGGAGGTAACATGTAGATATATACACTTATTATTATATATAGGTATAATGTGGGAGGTAACATGTAGATATATACACATTATATTATTATTATATATATAGGTATAATGTGGGAGGTAACATGTAGATATATACACATTATATTATTATTATATATATGGGTATAATCTGGGAGGTAACATGTAGATATATACACATTATATTATTATTATATATAGGTATAATGTGGGAGGTAACATGTAGATATATACACTTATTATTATATATAGGTATAATGTGGGAGGTAACATGTAGATATATACACTTATTATTATATATAGGTATAATGTGGGAGGTAACATGTCTATATACACATTATATTATTATTATATATAGGTATAATGTGGGAGGTAACATGTAGATATATATTATTATTATATATAGGTATAATGTGGGAGGTAACATGTAGATATACACATTATATTATTATTATATATGGGTATAATGTGGGAGGTAACATGTAGATATATACACTTATTATATATATAGGTATAATGTGGGAGGTAACATGTCTATATACACATTATATTATTATTATATATAGGTATAATGTGGGAGGTAACATGTAGATATATACACTTATTATATATATAGGTATAATGTGGGAGGTAACATGTAGATATATATTATTATTATATATAGGTATAATGTGGGAGGTAACATGTAGATAAATACATTGTTATTAATATATATACAGTTGAAGTCAGAAGTTTACATACACCGTAGCCACAATTCCTGACATTTAATCCAAGTAAAGATTCCCTGTCTAATGTCAGTTAGGATCACCACTTTATTTGAAGAATGTGAAATGTCAGAATAATAGTAGAGAGAATGATTTATTTCAGCTTTTATTTCTTTCATCACATTCCCAGTGGGTCAGAAGTTTACATACACTCAATTAGTATTTGGTAGCATTGCCTTTCAATTGTTTAACTTGGGTCAAATGTTTCGGGTAGCCTTCCACAAGCTTCCCACAATAAATTGGTTGAATTTTGGCCCATTCCTCCTGACAAAGCTGGTGTAACGGAGTCAGGTTTGTAGGCCTCCATGCTCGCACACACCTTTTCAGTTCTGCCCACACATTTTCTATGGGATTGAGGTCAGGGCTTTATGATGTCCACTCCAATACCTTGACTTTGTTGTCCTTAAGCCATTTTGCCACAACTTTGGAAGTATGCTTGGGGCGAAGTCTTTTGGAGGATGGCCTGGTGTCAAGAAGGGCAGCAAAGAAGCCACTTCTCTCCAGGAAAAACATCAGGGACAGACTGATATTCTGCAAAAGGTACAGGGATTGGACTGCTGAGGACTAGGGTAAAGTCATTTTCTCTGATGAATCCCCTTTCCGATTGTTTGGGGCATCCTGAAAAAAGCTTGTCCGGAGAAGACAAGGTGAGAGCTACCAACAGTCCTGTGTCATGCCAACAGTAAAGCATCCTGAGACCATTCATGTGTGGGGTTGCTTCTCAGCCAAGGGAGTGGGCTCACTCACAATTTGCCTAAGAACACAGCCATGAATAAAGAATGGTACCATCACATCCTCCGAGAGCAACTTCTCCCAACCATCCAGGAACAGTTTGGTGATGAACAATGCCTTTTCCAGCATGATGGAGCACCTTGTCATAATCTAAAAGTGATAACTAAGTAGCTCGGGAACAAAACATCGTTATTTTGGGTTCATGGCCAGGAAACTCCCCAGACCTTAATCCCATTGAGAACTTGTGGTCAATCCTCAAGAGGCGGGTGGACAAACAAAAAGCCACAAATTCTGACAAACTCTAAGCATTGATTATGCAAGAATGTGGCCCAAAGTTAATTGACAGCATGCCAGGGCAGATTGTAGAGGTCTTGAAAAAGAAGGGTCAACACTGCAAATATTGACTCTTTGCATCAACTTCATGTAATTGTCAATAAAAGCATTTGACACGTATGAAATGCTTGTAATTATACTTCAGTATTCCATAGTAACATCTGACAAAAATATCTAGACACTGAAGCAGCAAACTTTGTGGAAATTAATATTTGTGTCATTCTCAAAACTTTTGGCCACAACTGTATATAGATGATATTATTTTTTAAATGTTTATTATATATAGGTATAATGTGGGAGGTGTGGGTCTCTAAGATGGTGAGTCCATCAGTATGATAGCATCCCATCCAGTATAACCATACCTTTTTGGTATTCACTGTGTGTGTGTGTGTGTGTGTAACCCTCCAGGATGAAGCTAATAAGAACGGAGGGAAGTGGATCATCAGGCTGCGGAAAGGTCTGTTGTTATTATAAGACACAACCTGTTCGCTTTGCTTCTCATGTTGTCTTTTACCATTCTCTAAATCTCCCTTCAAGTGTAGACATCACATCAACACATACTGGAAGAGGTACTGGATAGCTACAGTAGCTAGCCTAGCTAATGAACTAGCTACATCAACACCTACTGGAGGACCTATTGGATAGCTACAGTAGCTAGCCTAGCTAACGAACTAGCTACATCACAACACATACTGGAGGAGCTACTGGATAGCTACAGTAGCTATCCTAGCTAATGAACTAGCTACATCACAACACATACTGGAGGAAGTACTGGATAGCTACAGTAGCTAGCCTAGCTAACGAACTAGCTACATCACAACACATACTGGAGGAAGTACTGGATAGCTACAGTAGCTAACAAACTAGCTACATCAACACCTACTGGAGGACCTATTGGATAGCTACAGTAGCTAGCCTAGCTAACGAACTAGCAACATCACAACACATACTGGAAGAGGTACTGGATAGCTACAGTAGCTAGCCTAGCTAACGAACTAGCTACATCACAACACATACTGGAGGTGGTACTGGATAGCTACAGTAGCTAGCCTAGCTAACGAACTAGCTACATCACAACACGTACTGGATAGCTACAGTAGCTAACTTAGCCAACTATCTAGCTACGTCGGCTTAAGGGACGTTCTGGTACTGGTTCCGACCGCCATTTTGCTTAGAAATCGATCTGTGGACACTAGATTAAAATGGCTTGAATTGAGCAGTAGTCCTGATTTTCAGAAGCACTGGAGAATGTCTACTGTGTGAAACAGGAGGTGAAATCTGACACCACTTGTTGTTGACAGGTCTGGCCAGCAGGTTCTGGGAGACCATTATTCTGGCCATGTTGTTAATATTGTTGTTGTTGACAGGTCTGGCCAGCAGGTTCTGGGAGAACATTATTCTGGCCATGTTGGGAGAACAGTTCATGGTGGGAGAGGAGATCTGTGGGGTGGTGGTCTCTATTCGCTTCCAGGTACGTACACACACACCACACACACACGTGTGGTTTGGCGCATGGCGCAATACAGCTCAATCTACCACATTCCTGGCTATTGGTTGTCACTAGTTACCACAGCCACAAAATCATAAAACCCAACTATTTTTTTACATTTTTCTCTTCTTAAAATATGGTTTTAAACCTTAACCCTAACATCGATGGGGCTGTAGTGGAGCTGGTCGAGAGTTTCAAGTTCGTTGGTGATGTGGACACCATCATCAAATCAAATGTATTAATATAGCCCTTCGTACATCAGCTGATATCTCAAAGTGCTGTACAGAAACCCAGCCTAAAACCCCAAACAGCAAGCAATGCAGGTGTTGAAGCACATTGGCTGGGAAAAACTCCCTAGAAAGGCTAAAACCTAGGAAGAAACCTAGAGAGGAACCAGGCTATGAGGGGTGGCCAGTCCTCTTCTGGCTGTGCCGGGTGGAGATTATAACAGAACATGGTGGCCAAGATGTTCAGAAATGACCAGCATGGTCAAATAATAGGTCTGGGACAGGTAGCACGCCCGGTGAACAGGCCAGGGTTCCATAGCTGCAGGCAGAACAGTTGAAACTGGAGCAGCAGCACGGCCAGGTGGACTGGGGACAGCAAGGAGTCATGCCAGGTAGTCCTGAGGCATGGTCCTAGGGCTCAGGTCCTCCGAGAGAGAGAGAAAGGGAGAATTAGATATAACAAACTGACCCTAGCCCCCCGACACATAAACTACTGCAGTATAAATACTGGAGGCTGAGACGGGAGGGGTCAGGAGACACTGTGGCCCCATCCGATGATACCCCCGGACAGGGCCAAACAGGAAGGATATAACCCCACCCACTTTGCCAAAGTACAGCCCCCACACCCCTAGAGGGATATCTTCAACCACCAACTTACCATCCTGAGACCAGGCCGAGTATAGCCCACAAAGATCTCCGCCACGGCACAACCCAAGGGGGGGCACATCCCAGACAGGAAGATCACATCAGTGACTCAACCCACTCAAGTGACGCACCCCTCCTAGGGATGGCATGAAGGAGCACCAGAAAGCCAGTGACTCAGCCCCTGTAACAGGGTTAGAGGCAGAGAATTCCAGTGGAAAGAGGGGAACCGGCCAGGCAGAGACAGCAAGGGTGGTTCGTTGCTCCAGAGCCTTTCCGTCATGGTCCAAACATACCAAGAAATTGGTGAAGAGGGCACAACAAAACCTTTTCCCCCTCAGGAGACTGAAAAGATTTGGCATGGGTCTCCAGATCCTCAAATTTCTACAGCTGCAACATCGATAGCATCCTGACTAGTTGCATCACTGTCTGGTATGGTAACTGCTCAGCATCTGACCATAAGGCACTACAGAGGGTAGTGTGTACGGCCCAGTACATCACTGGGGCCAAGCTTCCTGCCATCCAGGACCTATATAATAGGCGGTGTCTAAGGAAAGCCCATAAAATTGTCAGACTCATCATCAAGTCATACACTGTTCTCCCTGCTACCACACGGCAAGCAGTACCGGAGCACCAAGTCTGGGTCCAAAAGGCATCCCTGTAGCGGGATCATTTTCGTCTGCAACCACTGAAAAGCATAGCGCAACAGTCAAATAATATTACTAGGAAATATTCATATTCATGAATTCACTATGCAATATTTTGAAACACAGCTTAGCCTTTTGTTAATCACCTTGTTGTCTCAGATTTTGAAATTATGCATTACAGTGAAGGCAATCCAAGCGTTAGTGTAAGTTTATCGATAGCCTAGCATAGCATTATGTACACTAAGCATCAGGAAGCTTGGTCACGAAAATCAGAAAAGCAATCAAATTAATCGTTTACCTTTGATCTTCGGATGTTTTCACTCACGAGACTCCCAGTTACACAACAAACGTTCCTTTTTTTCCATAAAGATGATTTTTCTACCCAAAATACCGACGTTTGTTTGTTTATGTTCAGAAATCCACAGAAAAGACCAGTCACGACAACGCAGACGGAAATTCCAAATAGTTTTCATAATATCCACAGAAACATGTCAAACGTTTTTTATAATCATTCCTCAGGTAGTTTAAAATATTCGATAATATATCAACCGAGTATGTAGCTTTTTCCATAACAGCGGGAGGAACAATGGCCGGTTGACTCAATTGCGCACCAACTCACTCTGAGAGCCCCCACCTCTCCACTTACGCAATGTGATCCTTCACGCTCATTTTTCAAAATAAAAGCCTGAAACTATGTCTAAAGACTTGACACCTTAGGGAAGCCACAGAAAAATAATCTGATTGATATCCCTTTAAATGGAGGACAGTCCTGCATAGGAACACAGAGGTCTCAAAATAAGAGGCACTTCCTGATTGGATTATCCTCAGCCTTTCGCCTGCAATATCAGTTCTGTTATACTCACAGAATATTTTTACAGTTTTGGAACCTTTTAGAGTGATTTCTATCCTAATCTGTCAATTATATGCATATTCTAGCATCTGGTCCTGAGAAATAGACCGTTTACTTTGGGAACGTTATTTTTCCAAACATAAAAATAGTGCCCCCTAGCTTCAAGAGGTTATTAACCTTACATGTACAAATGACCTCCAATAACATGCTAACCCGCACACTGACTCCGGTGTCCCCTGTATATATACTTTTTATTATTAATTATTGTTTTAGTCTACTTGGTCATTTTTTTCTTAACTCTATTTCTTGAACTGCACTGTTAAGGGCTTGTAATTAAGCATTTCAAGGTAATGTTTACACTTGTTGTATTCGACGCATGTGACAAACTTTAATTTGCTAACGTTAACCCTAACCTTAACCACACAGCTAACGTTAACCCTAACCTTAACCACACTGCTAACGTTAACCCTAACCTTAACCACACTGCTAACGTTAACCCTAACCTTAACCACACAGCTAACGTTAACCCTAACCTTAACCACACTGCTAACGTTAACCTTAACCACACAGCTAACGTTAACCCTAACCTTAACCACACTGCTAACGTTAACCCTAACCTTAACCACACAGCTAACGTTAACCCTAACCTTAACCACACAGCTAACGTTAACCCTAACCTTAACCACACTGCTAACGTTAACCCTAACCTTAACCACACTGCTAACGTTAACCCTAACCTTAACCACACTGCTAACGTTAACCCTAACCTTAACCACACTGCTAACTTTAACCCTAACCTTAACCACACTGCTAAGCTTGTTTTCATACATTTTTACAATATAGCCAATTTTGTCTGTGGTAACTAGTGGAAACCCTACCAGGCGGCGCTCACCTCCCTCTCCTCCATGTTGTCAGTACGTACTTCGCTTCCCACTTCAATGTGATGGCTTGTTGGGTTAGAGGTTAGGGGTTAGGGTTAGTATAACATGGGTTATTCCTCCATGTTGTCAGTACTTCACTTCCCACTTATATGTGATGGCTTGTTGGGTTAGGGTTAGTATAACATGGGTTATTCCTCCATGTTGTCAGTACGTACTTCGTTTCCCACTTCAATGTGATACATGACCGCGTGTTCACAGACATCCAACAAGTCTGGTTCTAGATACTCCTTATGGGTATTGAAGCTGACATTCTATACCATTGGTATCTAGTAGTCTGGTTCTAGATATGCCTTACTCCCTCCGTCCCTTATCTCACGGCTGCCAGAAGCGGGTTTGGTCTCACGGCGCCTCCCTTTCAGCATCTGTACTGCCTCCATTTCAGTCAGTTCATACAGGACTGATGATGTCACTTCCCCGTCTCACTCTAGAATTTTTTTTCAGCTGTTAACGATGAGTTGCGGAGCGCTTTATATCCAAATAATTTGAAAGATTCCGATCTCCTACTTACAGTATTTGTGAAATGTAATTGTATGTTAGTGGCCTGCGAGTGGTAGTTTTGGGATAACTGTAATAAAAAGGTTTTCGGTTAGGGATTTTTTTCTAAACGTTAACGATCCAAAATGTGTTTAAACATTTTAAATGTCACATCCCTACTACTAAGGGCACAAAGTTGGCAAAGGATTCCCTCTCGAAGAGGGGGAGCAGGGGAGCCCTCGATGACTCGACAACGAGCGTTTGACTTGTGAACGCGAATATCGAGTGGTCAGTGTAATGTGTGTTTCTCTAGGAAGACATCCTGTCTATATGACAGCCAGCGATCAGGGTTAGTGTGTAATGTTCTTGTTGTTTACAGGAAGACATCTTGTCTATATGGAATAAGACGGCCAGCGATCAGGTGACGACATCTAGAATCCGAGACACTCTTCGACGCGTTCTGAACCTCCCTCCCAACACCATCATGGAGTACAAGACACACAACGACAGCCTCAAGTACGATTCACACACACACTCCCACCTAACACCATCGTGGACACACAACGACCACTCAGTGTTTTGTGTTGTCTCTAAGGAGAATTCTGTTTATTGATCTGTGTTTTCTTCTTAGGGATAATTCCAGCTTCCGCAACACAAAGATCACCCTGTGAAGAGATGGAGAGACTGGACTGGAGTGGAGTGGAGGGAGAGACTGGAGTGGAGTGGAGGGAGAGACTGGAGTGGAGTGGAGGGAGAGACTGGAGTGGAGTGGAGGGAGAGACTGGAGTGGAGTGGAGGGAGAGACTGGAGTGGAGTGGAGGGAGAGACTGGAGTGGAGTGGAGGGAGAGACTGGAGTGGAGTGGAGGGAGAGACTGGAGTGGAGTGGAGGGAGAGACTGGAGTGGAGTGGAGGGAGAGACTGGAGTGGAGTGGAGGGAGAGACTGGAGTGGAGTGGAGGGAGAGACTGGAGTGGAGTGGAGGGAGAGACTGGAGTGGAGTGGAGGGAGAGACTGGAGTGGAGTGGAGGGAGAGACTGGAGTGGAGAGACTGGAGTGGAGGGAGAGACTGGAGTGGAGGGAGGGAGTGGAGTGGAGGGGAGGGAGAGACTGGAGTGGAGTGGAGGGGAGGGAGAGACTGGAGTGGAGTGGAGGGAGAGAACGTTTTCTCCCTCCCTCCACTCCCATCTCTGCCTCTCTCACTCAGAGATTTTTCACTGCGGAGATGGAGTAGTGTGTTTTTGCAGCTTGTCCCTGAGTTACAACAGGCCAGTGTGGGACCGACTGTGTGTTCTTCCATGACAATACAGAAATAAAAGTGTCTTTGGTATCCTGTCTGACCACGTCATTATTACATTAACCCTAATCTTAATCTGTTTTTTTGTATCCTAAATGTGACCTGTGGAATGCTCATGTAATGTTGACTATATGGTTCCATGTGGTTGTAACCTGTCCAGTGCTCTCAGGCTGTTACATTGGTATAATTTGAGGGGCGGAACAAAATGTGAGAGGGAGGTGACCTCTGAGGTACTGGGATATTTTTTAAATAGTAGTGTAGAGGCACATACAGAAGTTTTTTTATTTAACCTTTATTTAACTTGGCAATTCAGAATATACATGTTTTTATTTTTATAATGACGGCCTACACCTGCCGAACCCGCACGATGCCGGGCCAACTGAGATGCAGTGCCTTAGACTACTGAGATGCAGTGCCTTAGACAACTGAGATGCAGTGCCTTAGACTACTGAGATGCAGTGCCTTACATGGAACCCAAACCGGCTGCGCGCGTGCGTCATCGTGCGTAAATGTATTTTGTCCCCTCACACCAAACGCAATCACGACACGCAGGTTAAAAAATCAAAACAAACTCGACCAATGATATTAATTTGGGGACAGGTTGAAAAGCATTAAACATTTCTGGCACTTTAGCTAGTTAGCTTGCACTTGCTCGATAATTTGTCCTATTTAGCTAGCTTGTTGCTAGCTAATTTGTTCTTGGATATAAACGATGAGTTATTTGACATGAAATGCACAAGGTCTTCTACTACGACAATTAATCCACACATAAAACGGTCAACTGAATCGTTTCTAGTCATCTCTCTTCCTTCCAGGCTTTTTCTTCTTGACTTGTTGCGTTTCATAAATTAGGTACATTACCGCCACTGACCTCGTTCGTCTTTTAGTCACCCATGTGGGTATAACCAATGAGGAGATGGCACCTGGGTACCTGCTTCTATAAACCAATGAGGAGATGGGAGAGGCAGGACTGGCAGTGTGATCTGCGTCAGAAATAGAACTGATTGGGTGCAGTAATTGAGTAACAGATTTCTACATTTATTTTGCAACGCAAGCGGTGTAGTCAGCCTGTTAGACCGCTGCTCCACTTGGGAGCCAAAAGTTGCACACATGGGGGTAAAATTAGTAGCCTGGTCCCGGGAAAAATGTAGTCTTTTATCAATTAATTTCATACAATTCTATGGAATTTTACATGACTGGAGACTTTTTATATACTGCACAAATGATCGAAATTACAGGCTACTTTGACACTGAGAATCTGAGATCAATAAAAATGACATTGTATTGAATCCATCAATAGTTTAAGCCCAGGTGTGTTGTGGGTACAATATGAGGAAATTAGTCAAAGAAAATAGTTTCCAGTTTCACTGACTCAGGTCACGGGCAGGTGACACGGGCAGGTGATGGCCGAAGCATTCGTGCCAATAGCTTTTCCCTGTTACACTTCTCTGTAGAACAATACTTGGAAGTTGATCAAATATTTTGGCAGCCTACAGCATAGAGTATTCTATTTCAGCAGGAGACATTTGCTTTCCAATCTGTCGATTGTAGTTTAAATAAAAGGCTTGTATTGTCTGCATGCTCTTCACTGGTTGATTTCCTGCGTTCCCGACTA
This sequence comes from Oncorhynchus mykiss, assembly GCF_013265735.2. NCBI lineage: Eukaryota > Metazoa > Chordata > Actinopteri > Salmoniformes > Salmonidae > Oncorhynchus > Oncorhynchus mykiss. The sequence continues at coordinate 64,739 of NC_048573.1, read as the reverse complement.
GGCCTTGTTATTGGTCCGTTCCTGACTAGGCTATGCCTTGTAATTGGGCCGTTCCAGACTAGGCCTTTTTATTAGTCTGTTCCCGACGAGGCCTTGTTATTGGGCCGTTCCCGACTAGGCTATGCCTTGTTATTGGGCCGTTCCCGACTAGGCTACGCCTTGTTGTTGGGCCGTTCCCGACTAGGCTATGCCTTGTTGTTGGGCCGTTCCCGACTAGGCTATGCCTTGTTGTTGGGCCGTTCCCGACTAGGCTATGCCTTGTTGTTGGGCCGTTCCCGACTAGGCTATGCCTTGTTATTGGGCCGTTCCCGACTAGGCTATGCCTTGTTGGGCCGTTCCCGACTAGGCTATGCCTTGTTGTTGGGCCGTTCCCGACTAGGCTATGCCTTGTTGTTGGGCCGTTCCCGACTAGGCTATGCCTTGTTATTGGGCCGTTCCCGACTAGGCTATGCCTTGTTGTAGGGCCGTTCCCGACCTAAATTAAATCAAAGTTTATCACGTGCGCCGAATACAACAGTGAAATGCTTACTTACAGGCTCTAACCAATAGTGCAAAAAATATGTTAGGTGAACAATAGGTAAGTAAAAAGACAGTGAAAAACAATAGCGAGGCTATAAAAGTAGAGGCTATATACAGTAGAGAGGCTATAAAAGTAGCAAGGCTACATACAGACACCAGTTATTCAGACCAATTGAGGTAGTATGTACATGAATGTATAGTTAAAGTGACTATGCATATATAAACAGAGTAGCAGCAGCGTAAAGGAGGGGTTGGGGGGGGGGTACAATGCAGGAGTCTTATGGTTTGGGGGTAAAAACTATTGAGAAGCCTTTTTGTCCTAGACTTAGCACTCCGGTATTGCTTGCCATGCGGTAGTTGAGAGAACAGTCTATGACCAGGGTGGCTGGGGTCTTTGACAGTTTTTAGAGCCTTCTCTGACACCGTCTGGTATAGAGGTCCTGGATGGCAGGAAGCTTGGCCCCAGTGATGTACTGGGCCGTACGCACTACCCTCTGTAGTGTCTTGCGGTCGGAGGCCAAGCAGTTGCCGTACCAGGCAGTGATGCAACCAGTCAGGCTGTTCCAGGCCTGGAGTGGGTGACAGGTAACTGTGTTTACAGTTAACAGTTACCTGTTACCCACTTCGGGTCTGGAACAGCTTGGTGGAAAGACCTGTCACCCACTCCAGGTCTGGAACAGCTTGGTGGAAACACAGTTACCTGTCACCCACTCCAGGCCTGGAACAGCTTGGTGGAAAGACCTGTCACCCACTTCAGGTCTGGAACAGCTTAGTAGAAAGACCTGTCACCCACTCCAGGTCTGGAACAGCTTGGTGGAAACACAGTTACCTGTCACCCACTCCAGGTCTGGAACAGCACAACCAGAAGAGGACTGGCCATCCCTCATAGCCTGGTTCCTCTCTAGGTTTCTTCTTAGGTTCCTGCCTTTCTAGGGAGTTTTTCCTAGCCACTGTGCTTCTACACCTGCATTGCTTGCTGTTTGGGGTTGCAGGCTGCGTTTCTGTACAGCACTTTGTGACATCTGCTGATGTAAAAGGGGCTTTATAAAATAAATGTGATAGATTTCCTGTATATGCTTCTGTTCATGTTAGTAACTCTAAATCTGAATATGACATTGAGTTGTCTTACCTTTCCTCAATAGGAAGTATTACATTAAGACAACACTTTCTCCTGGTCTTTCCTGCTGGGGACAGGGGGCTTCAGGGTTGGGAATGGAGGCCCTAGAAAAATTGAATATTAACAATAATTAGTGTCCACATTAATTAATGAATGAAATTCAATATGGGTTTGCTGTGTATCTCATCTGATTGAGAATTGCTGACGATATACTGACAATTTACTGTATATGTCTATTTTCTTTAGAAAAACTGCGTAGACTTGACAGAAAGTAGCTGAATGTTGAATTTTTGTTGCACACATCCAGTAATAAAATGTGGGATAATAAAAACAGTTTGACTGGAGCATTTCTTTACATTTTTTTTATTTGTTTATTTGCCAAGTATATTATTTATTTGATGACATCCACAAATTAACTGTGAGAGCCTATAATATAATTTCCCTCAAATGCAGTAATACAGAGTTAAGATAGCAGAGTAGGCAGGTCTGTGTGGGTCCAGAGATGGTTAAAGTCCCGAAAGCAGGCAGGGGAGTTCAAGAGCTTTGACTGTTTGGAGAGGAATTCCGAAGTTACTTTCATCTGGACCGAAACCAGTTCGATCACCTGCTCCAGATGGTTGGAGCCAGGATCGCCCGGATGGATACCAACTACCGGGAGTCCATCAGCCCAGTTGAACGCCTGGCGATTTGTCTCCGGGTAAGCTAAATTATAGTACATTTTTAAAGACTTTGATACCATAATTGATTGATATTTGATTCATTGTTTTTATGTGAAACCTAGCTAGCTAAAGGGCTCTCTAGTTAATAGTCCCTATTTGACATCAGATGTACTTTTACAGAATGTTCAAGTGGGTTTATTGGAACATTTTGCAAAAATGAAGAGCTCCCTTAAGTTGGGGTTTCTGCGGAAAGCTGATATGGGTCTGAATTCCTGAAGTGGGGGGAAGCGACTTTGAGTCTGGAATGAAGGAGTCTGTTTGTGTCAGAAGGTGCTGATAATGGGTCTGTTGGGGGAATAGGAACAGTGGGTCTGGGAGAGGTCTGGGGGTGGGGGACAGGGATGGGGGGGATAGGGATACGGACCCAGATTCGGGAAAGGGATAAGGATAGGCGTGGGCTGTTCACCCAGGTCAAGAGTCAGTACCTGGTCCAGAGTTCTACCGGGAGAATTATGGAGGTTAAGGTTAGGGCTAAGGTTAGGGCTTGGGTGGTTAGGGTTAAGTTTTGAATTTGAGTAGGGTTAAAAAGAGACTGATTTGTCTTGTGGTGTGCAGGCCTATTGTTGTGAACCCCTCCAATCTGAATACATTCTACTGTTAAAATACACTAGACTGACTCCTAAAAACCTTAACAAACGTAAGTAGGTTCATATTGCTTCTAAAAATGATAGTCTGAGTGGTTATCTAGGACCATGAAGGGACTAAGATGTTAAAATATACAAGGGGTCAAGGGATAGATGCTTTATTAGTACATAAACCAACACAGTTAAAAGCCCATATATCTATAAAAGTGCTATAAGATCAAGTGCTGAGTTGTTAAAACAAATTCAAATACATAAAAACAAAAGGAATAAAACTATTATAAATAAGCATCTGTTAAATATAAGAAAAGCCACACAAACTTTATTTATTGTGTTTTTTGTTTTAAGGCACATCCTTCTTCCAACTCCTTGAGAACCCTGTAAACAAGTGCTATGCCCTTCAATTGATCCTATCGTACCAGTTAAAAACGCTCATTCAGACCGCTAGGTGTAATTGATCCTATCTTACCAGTTAAAAACGCTCATTCAGACCGCTAGGTGTAATTGATCCTATCGTACCAGTTAAAAACGCTCATTCAGACCGCTAGGTGTAAATGATCCTATCGTACCAGTTAAAAACGCTCATTCAGACCGCTAGGTGTAATTGATCCTATCATACCAGTTAAAAACGCTCATTCAGACCGCTAGGTGTAATTGATCCTATCTTACCAGTTAAAAACGCTCATTCAGACCGCTAGGTGTAATTGATCCTATCGTACCAGTTAAAAACGCTCATTCAGACCGCTAGGTGTAATTGATCCTATCGTACCAGTTAAAACGCTCATTCAGACCGCTAGGTGTAATTGTTTGTAGGTCTCTTATCCACCTACGTTCCACTGCTTTTCACCGCCCACTGGTCTACCCAGAACGACTGTAATCCTGATATATTGAGGTAAGTGATGGGGTGATCCTGGAAATGAGTCACTAGTTCTGTGTGTAAATGGGCCCGTTTGATTTTGTATAGATGTTGTTTAAGTCTATTTTCTATTGTATACTGGGTTTCCCCAATGTAGTGTTTTTTTGCAAAATGTGCAAGTGATTATATATATGACATTTGGAGTGTAGAGTGAAATGGAGTCTAAAACTGGAGTGGAGGTCTTGCTGTATGAATTTGAAATGAATTGTCTTGGTCTGAAGTGGGCCGTGTAGGGTTCAGGTGGTTGTGGGGGCTTGGTACTGTATTTAGTTTGGATGAGGATGTCTTTGAGACTCTTATTCCTCCTAAATGCTGAGATTATTCTATACGGCTGGAGGGGTGCCTGTTGGGTGATGGAAAAATTGTGTTTGAATGCCTGATGTAACGGTCTGATCCTATGTGAGAATGTAGTAACTAGGGGGATGAGAATTGTCTGCTGCTCGGAAGGGGAATAAGAGGGGAATGAGAGGAGAAGATTGTGATTCCGAGGGGGGGGTCAATGTCCAAATCTGTTGTTCTAGGAGGGTTAGGGTTAGGGTTAGGGGTAGGGTTATGGTTAGGGTTAGTGGTGGGGTTAGGGTTCGTGGTGGGTTTAGGGTTCGGGTTAGTGGTGGGATTAGGGTTAGCGGTGGGGTTAGGGTTAGTGGTGGGTTTAGGGTTAGGGTTAGTGGTGGGGTTAGGGTTCGGGTTAGGGTTAGTGGTGGAATTAGGGTTAGTGGTGGGTTTAGGGTTAGGGTTAGTGGTGGGATTAGGGTTAGCGGTGGGGTTAGGGTTAGTGGTGGGGTTAGGGTTAGGGTTAGTGGTGGGATTAGGGTTAGTGGTGGAATTAGGGTTAGGGTTAGTGGTGGAATTAGGGTTAGGGTTAGTGGTGGAATTAGGGTTAGTGGTGGGATTAGGGTTAGCGGTGGGGTTAGGGGTTAGGGGCAGGAGAGGATACGAACCCGGGTTTAGGGTTAGTGGTGGGGTTAGGGTTAGTGGTGGGATTAGGGTAGGGGTTAGGGTTAGAGTTAGGGGTTGGGTTAGGGGCAGGGGCAGGAGCAGGGTACGAACCTGAATTAGGGTTAAGGTTAGGGTTAGGGTTAGTGGTGGGGTTAGGGGCAGGAGCAGGATACGAACCCGAATTCTGGTAAGGGTTAAGGTTAGGGTTATGGTCATGGTTGAAGTCAGGGGAAGGGGGGGATTTGGAAATGTCTCCAGAACCTCTATAATGAAGGTTGGGGTCAGAAAGAGTGATGGACAGACTTGTGTTATGTGAGTGTGTAGGTTGAATGGGCCCCCAAGGTGCTGTTTTTTATAGTTCTGAGATATCGTTTGGAGTGACCTCTCTGACTGAGTGCATGAAATAATGTTTGAATTGCTTTTCCCAGGTCCTGTTTGCAGGAGGAAATCCTATGAAACTGTATAATTTGTGATTTAACGATGCCCCTAAATGTATGTTTGGGGTGATAACTGTGTTTGTGGAGTAAAGCATGTGTATCTTGGTTTGAAATAAACTTTAGTGAATATTGTTTTTTGAGACTGATTTATGTGATTAAAGAAGACTGTAGTATCCAAGAAGTGTACTTCACATGGATCTATTATGTATTTAACCTTAATGGATGGGTGGTGACTGTTGAGAATGATAATTCAGTGAATAGTTGGATATCATGATGCCAGGCTCCTATAATGTCATCTAGAAGTCTGTAATAAAATGTAGGTTGATGTGGGCACTTGGCCAATGCCTCTCTCTCCCATTCAGCCATGTAAATGTTTGCATATGCCGGGGCAAATGTCTTCCCCATAGCTGTTCCCTCCACCTGTAAGTAGTGCTTATCATTGAATATAAAGTCATTGTGTGTGAGGCTGATTTCTAATAATTGTAGTATTTCATTGTCTGGTCTTTTGCTATCTGGGTGTCTATGGAAAATATTTCTGACCGTCTGTACTCCTGTTCCTGTATTCATGTTAGTGTATAAGCTATCAATGTCTATAGTGAATGTATATGTTTGGGAGGGAACAACTATGGGTTTGATCTTCTCAAGAAAGTGCTAAGTGTCTCTGAGGTAGCTGGGGTGTCTAGTGGAGAGAGGATTGATATAATGATCAATATATTGGGCTATGTTGTATGATTTGCTATTACAGTCTGATATGATTGGCCTGCCAGGAGGAACTTCATAGGGAATTTCTGCTCTTTATGAATGTTGCAAAGCAGGTAAAACAGTCTAGGTGGTGGAGTGTCTGGTCCAAATAGAAAGTCTGGTTGTTTTTTCGTGATGTGCCGTTTATCATAAAGTGTTTGTATGATTCTACGTAATTTAGTCTGGGTCTGTGGTTGTAGGCTGTTTCCTATTGGTACATAATACTTGGTGTTGGATAACTGTCTATTTGCCTCGTATATGTATTGATGTTTATCTAGGATCACTGTTTTAGATCCCTTATCTGCCGGTTTCAATATTATGTGAGGGTTGTTTATAAGTTATTTTATGGCTTGTCTTTCAATGCGGGTGATGTTGTCCTCTCTATCTGCCTGGGTGTGATAGTTGTGAAGGGTGTCTTGGTCGGTTCTGATTAGGTTCTTTACCCTCCTATCTATCTGGGACAGTTTGGGTTCCCAGATTGAAGGAAGGGTGAATGGTAAATGGTTGTCATTTCTCAGGTAGTCAAAGTAGTCTAGAAGTTTAAGTTGTCTATGATATTTATGTGTATCCCTATGAAGTTCTTCCCAGTCAAACTTACCAGGGCGGGGAATGAAAGACAACCCCCTCTCCAAGAGTTGTTTCTGCTGTGGGTTGAAAAGACTTGGACTAATTCATGGTGTTTGATAAGGAGGGGCCAACTACCCCCTCTGCTGGGTAATTTAAGAAAGCAACTGGGGGAGGAAGGGAGGGGGAGAGTACAGGGGGTTGGGGGAGAGTACAGGGGGTTGGGTGGAAAAGAAGGGTGTGGTGTGGCTAGGTGGGTCCAAATTGTGGGTAGAGCCTATTCTAAATTTAGCTGCTCACACCAATTCTTAAAAATGAGGTCTGCTGTGGTTGTTGTCCAGTGTAGCAGGTCTGTTGTGTGGAATTCATCATGGGGTATCTCCAAGAGAAATGGGCCATGTGTGGTTGTTGTCCAGTGTATCAGGTCTGTTGTGTGGAATTCATCATGGGGTATCTCCAAGAGAAATGGGCTATGTGTGGTTGTTGTCCAGTGTATCAGGTCTGTTGTGTGGAATTCATCATGGGGTATCTCCAAGAGAAATGGGCCATGTGTGGTGATGTAACCGTTAATGACTTTGAGGTTCCGTTTTCGATCTGGTGAAAGGAGGTGTGAGTGGTTAATAATGGGGATGTAAATAATTGCATTTGGGAAAGTGACTCTTGCTTCCTTGTGCATTGATGCAATCTGTTTGATTGATGTTTTGTATGGGTCATTATCCATATTGTTTATGCCCACTGAGAGAACCACTATGCTGGTGTTTAAATTAACCTCTGTTTTCTCCAGGACCTTTGTGAAATGTTGCTCCAGGGTAACTGTCCACTTGTATGTTTGGGTTATGAAATGGAGGGATTCTATTAACATTCGAGTCTCCCAAGACTAGTATTGGTTTATTTCCCTTAAAATTCCAACCCGCCACCTTGCCTTTTGGTCTGGCTTTATGGTACGATGGTTTCTGAAGGGTTGCTGGGGTTGTGGGTTGATGCTGAGGTTGTGGCTGGGGTTGGGGTTGGAATTCAAACTGGGGTGAATATGTTGAGGCGCCAGTTATACAGGGGTCTCGGACTGTCAGTGACATGGTGTCTTTTTGGGAGGGCTCAGATTGGTTGTTTTTGGGTTGTTGCCCATTGTTTTGTCCATTAATCGTCATTTGCCCCTGGAACTGCCCAGTCCTAGTCTCACCCCCTGATGTGGCACCTCCTGTTGGTGAGAGCGATAGAGGTGAAATCCTTTCCAAGATTTTAACTGAAACATTGCTGTGTTTATACACCTTGGTGGTAGGAGTTTTAACCAGGCGATTGGGGAGTGTTGCTATAACATTGAGGGTTTCTGGCTGGCTGCAGGCCCTGGAACTCAACTGGGGCCTGGATTAAATTAGAGGTGTTAGTGGTTATCAATTCAAGGTTGGAGTCTATGGTGGGCGATGGGGGACCAATAATACTTTGAATACTGTTCTCCTATGTGGTCCATGGGTTGTTTAATCTATGTGGGTCATGAGGGGAAGTGGAGGTAGGGATTCTGATAATCTCCTTTCCTTTTACCTTGGGAGAAAGGGAGGGAGTGGGTGCCATGTTGTTCTTAGAATGAAATGGGGAGTTGTTTGGGGCAATATTGCTGACATCTCTCTGTGTCTGTGAAGGTGCAACAGGGGAAGAGGGTGTTGAGGTACGGGTAAAGGAGGGAAGTCCTCCAACGAGGATGAGAAAGGAACTGGTGCTGAAGTGGTGGGCAGAGAAATCAACTGTGGTGGGGCCTGGATTTGAGCTGAGGCTGTATGCCAGTGGTTCTGTTGTTGTTCCAGTGGACCGGGCGCCGATGTGGTTATTGGCTGGCGGAGGCTGAGGCTGAGGGGAAGGGGAGCACTGTAGTGGGGTGAGAAAGGGTAGCCCTAGGGAGTTGTCTGTAGTGAGTTTCTAAGGAATTGTTCAAAATTGTATCCACTGTAAATATTCCCTTACCTTTGATCTTCATCAGAATGCACTCCCAGGAATCCTAGTTCCACAATAAATGGTTGTTTTGTTCGATAATGTCCATTATTTATGTCCAAGTAGCTACTTTTGCTAGCACGTTTAGTACACATGTCCAAACGCTTGTGCAGGTCCAGTCGGACAAAAACTTCAAAAAGTTATATTACAGGTCGAATAAACTTGTCAAACTAAGTAGAGAATCAATCTTCAGGATGTTGTTATCCTAAATATTCAATAACGTTCCAACCGGAGAATTCCTTTGTGTCTACAGAAGGTTCCATAAGGTTCCAACCGGAGAATTCCTTTGTGTCTACAGAAGGTTCCATAAGGTTCCAACCGGAGAATTCCTTTGTGTCTACAGAAGGTTCCATAAGGTTCCAACCGGAGAATTCCTTTGTGTCTACACAAGGTTCCATAAGGTTCCAACCGGAGAATTCCTTTGTGTCTACAGAAGGTTCCATAAGGTTCCAACCGGAGAATTCCTTTGTGTCTACAGAAGGTTCCATAAAGTTCCAACCGGAGAATTCCTTTGTGTCTACAGAAGTAATGGAACGCAAGGCGATATCATGTGGAATGTGCATGACCAGGACCTGGCACTCTGCCAGACCACTGACTGAAACAGCTCACAGTAGAGGCTTCATTCAACGTTCTACAGACTGTTGACATCTAGTGCAGTGGTTCTTAACCTTGTTGGAGGTACTGAACCCCACCAGTTTCATATGCGCATTCACCGAACCCTTCTTAATTGGAAAAATAAAATATGATTTTTTCAAATTCAAAACATAGGTATATATTTTACTGGTGCACAAAATGAACCGTGCATCAACATCACTGTGTTCAAAGAACAAAATCATCAAAACATGATTTTCACACAAAAACATAAAGAATATTTACTGCAAATCAGTGTGACTTCTGCTGTTGCCTTTCAGAGACCAGTTCAGAAATGCGCGGCTTCACCTTGGCAAGTGCCACTCTGTCATTTTAGCAACAAAGTCTGTTCCTTTTCTTCATTTTGATGTCCAGCATCCTCGAAAAGGATTGCTCGCAAAGATATGTTGTAACTGGAACATTTAGAAGATACTCAAGGCCCTGGGGGCTGTAGGGGAAAACTGGAATGGAGCATTTTGAATGCCCTGGGGGCTGTAGGGGAAACCTGGAATGGAGCATTTCGAATGCCCTGGGGGCTGTAGGGGGAACCTGGAATGGAGCATTTTGAATGCCCTGGAGACTGTAGGGGGAACCTGGAATGGAGCATTTTGAATGCCCTGGAGGCTGTAGGGGGAACCTGGAATGGAACATTTAGAAGATACTCAAGGTCCTGGGGATGGTAGGGGGAACCTGGAATGGAACATTTAGAAGATACTCACGGACCTGTGGGCTGTAGGGGGAACCTGGAATGGAGCATTTAGAAGATACTCAAGACCCTGGGGGCTGTAAGGGGAACCTGGAATGGAGCATTTTGAATGCCCTGGGGGCTGTAGGAGGAACCTGGAATGGAACTTTTAGAAGATACTCAAGGCCCTGGGGGCTGTAGGGGGAACCTGGAATGGAACATTTTGAATGCCCTGGGGGCTGTAGGGGGAACCTAGAATGGAGCATTTTGAATGCCCTGGGGGCTGTAGGGGGAACCTGGAATGGAGCTTTTTGAATGCCCTGGGTGTTGTAGGGGGAACCTGGAATGGAGCATTTTGTATGCCCTGAGGGCTGTAGGGGGAACCTGGAATGGAGCATTTTGAATGCCCTGGGGGCTGTAGGGGAAACCTGGAATGGAGCATTTCGAATGTCCGGGTGGCCTTAGGGGGAACCTGGAATGGAGCATTTTGAATGCCCTGGGGGCTGTAGGGGGAACCTGGAATGGAGCATTTTGAATGCCCTGGAGGCTGTAGGGGGAACCTGGAATGGAACATTTAGAAGATACTCAAGGTCCTGGGGATGGTAGGGGGAACCTGGAATGGAACATTTAGAAGATACTCAAGGCCCTGTGGGCTGTAGGGGGAACCTGGAATGGAGCATTTAGAAGATACTCAAGACCCTGGGGGCTGTAAGGGGAACCTGGAATGGAGCATTTTGAATGCCCTGGGGGCTGTAGGAGGAACCTGGAATGGAACATTTAGAAGATACTCAAGGCCCTGGGGGCTGTAGGGGGAACCTGGAATGGAACATTTAGAAGATACTCAAGGCCCTGGGGGCTGTAGGGGGAACCTGGATTGGAGCATTTTGAATAACCTGGGGGCTGTAGGGGGAACCTGGAATGGAGCATTTTGTATGCTCTGGGGGCTGTAGGGGAAACCTGGACTGGAGCATTTTGAATGCCCTGGGGGCTGTAGGGGGAACCTGGACTGGAGCATTTTGAATGCCCTGGGGGCTTTAGGGGGAACCTGGAATGGAGCATTTGGAATGCCCTGGGGGCTGTAGGGGGAACCTGGAATGGAGCATTTTGAATGCCCTGGAGGCTGTAGGGGGAACCTGGAATGGAACATTTAGAAGATACTCAAGGTCCTGGGGATGGTAGGGGGAACCTGGAATGGAACATTTAGAAGATACTCAAGGCCCTGGGGGCTGTAGGGGGAAACTGGAATGGAGCATTTTGAATGCCCTGGGGGCTGTAGGAGGAACCTGGAATGGAACATTTAGAAGATACTCAAGGCCCTGGGGGCTGTAGGGGGAACCTGGAATGGAACATTTAGAAGATACTCAAGGCCCTGGGGGCTGTAAGGGGAACCTGGAATGGAGCATTTTGAATGCCCTGGGGGCTGTAGGAGGAACCTGGAATGGAACATTTAGAAGATACTCAAGGCCCTGGGGGGTGTAGGGGGAACCTGGAATGGAACATTTAGAAGATACTCAAGGCCCTGGGGGCTGTAGGGGGAACCTGGATTGGAGCATTTTGAATAACCTGGGGGCTGTAGGGGGAACCTGGAATGGAGCATTTTGTATAATCTGGGGGCTGTAGGGGGAACCTGGAATTGAACATTTAGAATGCCCTGGGGGCTGTAGGGGGAACCTGGAATGGAACATTTTGAATGCCCTGGGGGCTGTAGGGAGAACCTGGAATGGAGCATTTTGAATGCCCTGGGGGCTGTAGGGGGAACCTGGAATTGAACATTTAGAATGCCCTGGGAGCTGTAGGGGGAACCTGGAATGGAGCATTTTGAATGCCCTGGGTGTTGTAGGGGGAACCTGGAATGGAGCATTTTGTATGCCCTGAGGGCTGTAGGGGGAACCTGGAATGGAGCATTTTGAATGCCCTGGGGGCTGTAGGGGAAACCTGGAATGGAGCATTTCGAATGTCCTGGTGGCTGTAGGGGGAACCTGGAATGGAGCATTTTGAATGCCCTGGGGGCTGTAGGGGGAACCTGGAATGGAGCATTTTGAACGCCCTCGAGGCTGTAGGGGGAACCTGGAATGGAACATTTAGAAGATACTCAAGGTCATGGGGATGGTAGGGGGAACCTGGAATGGAACATTTAGAAGATACTCAAGGCCCTGTGGGCTGTAGGGGGAACCTGGAATGGAGCATTTAGAAGATACTCAAGGCCCTGGGGGCTGTAGGGGGAACCTGGAATGGAACATTTAGAAGATACTCAAGGCCCTGGGGGCTGTAGGGGGAACCTGGATTGGAGCATTTTGAATAACCTGTGGGCTGTAGGGGGAACCTGGAATGGAGCATTTTGTATGCTCTGGGGGCTGTAGGGGAAACCTGGACTGGAGCATTTTGAATGCCCTGGGGGCTGTAGGAGGAACCTGGAATGGAACATTTATTAGATACTCAAGGCCCTGGGGGCTGTAGGGGGAACCTGGAATGGAACATTTATTAGATACTCAAGACCCTGGGGGCTGTAAGGGGAACCTGGAATGGAGCATTTTGAATGCCCTGGGTGCTGTAGGAGGAACCTGGAATGGAACATTTATTAGATACTCAAGGCCCTGGGGGCTGTAGGGGGAACCTGGAATGGAACATTTAGAAGATACTCAAGGCCCTGGGGGCTGTAGGGGGAACCTGGATTGGAGCATTTTGAATAACCTGTGGGCTGTAGGGGGAACCTGGAATGGAGCATTTTGTATGCTCTGGGGGCTGTAGGGGAAACCTGGACTGGAGCATTTTGAATGCCCTGGGGGCTGTAGGGGGGAACCTGGAATGGAGCATTTGGAATGCCCTGGGGGTTGTAGGGGGAACCTGGAATGGAGCATTTTGAATGCCCTGGAGGCTGTAGGGGGAACCTGGAATGGAACATTTAGAAGATACTCAAGGTCCTGGGGATGGTAGGGGGAACCTGGAATGGAACATTTAGAAGATACTCAAGGCCCTGGGGGCTGTAGGGGGAAACTGGAATCGAGCATTTTGAATGCCCTGGGGGCTGTAGGAGGAACCTGGAATGGAACATTTAGAAGATACTCAAGGCCCTGGGGGCTGTAGGGGGAACCTGGAATGGAATATTTAGAAGATACTCAAGGCCCTTGGGGCTGTAGGTGGAAACTGGAATGGAGCGTTTTGAATGCCCTGGGGGCTGTAGGGGGAACCTGGATTGGAGCATTTTGAATAACCTGGGGGCTGTAGGGGAAACCTGGAATGGAGCATTTTGAATGCCCTGGGGGCTGTAGGGGAAACTGGAATGGAACATTTAGAAGATACTCAAGGCCCTGGGGGCTGTAAGGGGAACCTGGAATGGAGCATTTAGAAGATACTCAAGACCCTGGGGGCTGTAAGGGGAACCTGGAATGGAGCATTTTGAATGCCCTGGGGGCTGTAGGGGGATTCTGGAATGGAGCATTTTGAATGCCCTGGGGGCTGTAGGGGGAACCTGGAATGTTAGCATTTTGTATGCCCTGGGGGCTGTAGGGGGATCCTGGAATGTAGCATTTTCAATGCCCTGGGGGCTGTAGGGGGAACCTGGAATTGAGTATTTAGAAGATACTCAAGGCCCTGGGGGCTGTAGGGGGAACCTGGAATGGAACATTTAGAATGCACTGTGGGCTGTAGGGGGATTCTGGAATGGAGCATTTTGAATGCCCAGGGTGCTGTAGGGGGAACCTGGAATTGAGTATTTAGAAGATACTCAAGGCCCTGGGGGCTGTAGGGGGAACCTGGAATGGAACATTTAGAATGCACTGTGGGCTGTAGGGGGAACCTGGATTGGAGCATTTTGAATGCCCTGGGGGCTGTAGGGGGAACCTGCAATGTTAGCATTTTGTATGCCCTGGGGGCTGTAGGGGGAACCTGGAATGTAGCATTTTCAATGCCCTGGGGGCTGTAGTGGGAACCTGGAATTGAGTATTTAGAAGATACTCAAGGCCCTGGGGGCTGTAGGGGGAACCTGGAATGGAACATTTAGAATGCACTGTGAGCTATAGGGGGAACCTGGAATGGAGCATTTGGAATTCCCTGGGGGCTGTAGGGGGAACCTGCAATGGAACATTTAGAATGCCCTGGGGGCTGTAGGGGGAACCTGGAATGGAGCATTTTGAATGCCCTGCGGGCTGTAGGGAGAACATGGAATGGAACACCTAGATGATACTCAAGACCCTGGGGGCTGTATTGGCAACCTGGAATGGAACATTTAGAATGCCCTGGGGGCTGTAGGGGGAACCTGGAATGGAGCATTTGGAATGCCCTGGGGGCTGTAGGGGGAACCTGGAATGGAGCATTTTGAATGCCCTGGGGGCTGTAGAGGGAACCTGGAATGGAGCATTTAGAATGCCCTGGGGGCTGTAGGGGGAACCTGGGATGGAGCATTTAGAATGCCCTGGGGGCTGTAGGGGGAACCTGGAATGGAAAATTTAGAATGCCCTGGGGGCTGTAGGGGGAACCTGGAATTGAGTATTTAGAAGATACTCAAGGCCCTGTGGGCCTGTAGGGGGAACCTGGAATTGAGTATTTAGAAGATACTCAAGGCCCTGGGGGCTGTAGAGGGATCCTGAAATGGAGCATTTTGAATGCCCTGGGTGTTGTAGGGGGAACCTGGAATGGAGCATTTTGTATGCCCTGGGGGCTGTAGCGGGAACCTGGAATGGAGCATTTTGAATAACCTGGGGGCTGTAGGGGAAACCTGGAATGGAGCATTTTGAATGCCCTGGGGGCTGTAGGGGAAACTGGAATGGAACATTTAGAAGATACTCAAGGCCCTGGGGGCTGTAAGGGGAACCTGGAATGGAGCATTTAGAAGATACTCAAGACCCTGGGGGCTGTAAGGGGAACCTGGAATGGAGCATTTTGAATGCCCTGGGGGCTGTAGGGGGATTCTGGAATGGAGCATTTTGAATGCCCTGGGGGCTGTAGGGGGAACCTGGAATGTTAGCATTTTGTATGCCCTGGGGGCTGTAGGGGGATCCTGGAATGTAGCATTTTCAATGCCCTGGGGGCTGTAGGGGGAACCTGGAATTGAGTATTTAGAAGATACTCAAGGCCCTGGGGGCTGTAGGGGGAACCTGGAATGGAACATTTAGAATGCACTGTGGGCTGTAGGGGGAACCTGGAATGGAGCATTTTGAATGCCCTGGGGGCTGTAGGGGGAACCTGCAATGTTAGCATTTTGTATGCCCTGGGGGCTGTAGGGGGAACCTGGAATGTAGCATTTTCAATGCCCTGGGGGCTGTAGTGGGAACCTGGAATTGAGTATTTAGAAGATACTCAAGGCCCTGGGGGCTGTAGGGGGAACCTGGAATGGAACATTTAGAATGCACTGTGAGCTGTAGGGGGAACCTGGAATGGAGCATTTGGAATTCCCTGGGGGCTGTAGGGGGAACCTGCAATGGAACATTTAGAATGCCCTGGGGGCTGTAGGGGGAACCTGGAATGGAGCATTTTGAATGCCCTGCGGGCTGTAGGGAGAACATGGAATGGAACACCTAGATGATACTCAAGGCCCTGGGGGCTGTATTGGCAACCTGGAATGGAACATTTAGAATGCCCTGGGGGCTGTAGGGGGAACCTGGAATGGAGCATTTGGAATGCCCTGGGGGCTGTAGGGGGAACCTGGAATGGAGCATTTTGAATGCCCTGGGGGCTGTAGAGGGAACCTGGAATGGAGCATTTAGAATGCCCTGGGGGCTGTAGGAGGAACCTGGAATGGAACATTTAGAAGATACTCAAGGCCCTGGGGGGTGTAGGGGGAACCTGGAATGGAACATTTAGAAGATACTCAAGGCCCTGGGGGCTGTAGGGGGAACCTGGATTGGAGCATTTTGAATAACCTGGGGGCTGTAGGGGGAACCTGGAATGGAGCATTTTGTATAATCTGGGGGCTGTAGGGGGAACCTGGAATTGAACATTTAGAATGCCCTGGGGGCTGTAGGGGGAACCTGGAATGGAACATTTTGAATGCCCTGGGGGCTGTAGGGAGAACCTGGAATGGAGCATTTTGAATGCCCTGGGGGCTGTAGGGGGAACCTGGAATTGAACATTTAGAATGCCCTGGGAGCTGTAGGGGGAACCTGGAATGGAGCATTTTGAATGCCCTGGGTGTTGTAGGGGGAACCTGGAATGGAGCATTTTGTATGCCCTGAGGGCTGTAGGGGGAACCTGGAATGGAGCATTTTGAATGCCCTGGGGGCTGTAGGGGAAACCTGGAATGGAGCATTTCGAATGTCCTGGTGGCTGTAGGGGGAACCTGGAATGGAGCATTTTGAATGCCCTGGGGGCTGTAGGGGGAACCTGGAATGGAGCATTTTGAACGCCCTCGAGGCTGTAGGGGGAACCTGGAATGGAACATTTAGAAGATACTCAAGGTCATGGGGATGGTAGGGGGAACCTGGAATGGAACATTTAGAAGATACTCAAGGCCCTGTGGGCTGTAGGGGGAACCTGGAATGGAGCATTTAGAAGATACTCAAGACCCTGGGGGCTGTAAGGGGAACCTGGAATGGAGCATTTTGAATGCCCTGGGGGCTGTAGGAGGAACCTGGAATGGAACATTTATTAGATACTCAAGGCCCTGGGGGCTGTAGGGGGAACCTGGAATGGAACATTTAGAAGATACTCAAGGCCCTGGGGGCTGTAGGGGGAACCTGGATTGGAGCATTTTGAATAACCTGTGGGCTGTAGGGGGAACCTGGAATGGAGCATTTTGTATGCTCTGGGGGCTGTAGGGGAAACCTGGACTGGAGCATTTTGAATGCCCTGGGGGCTGTAGGGGGGAACCTGGAATGGAGCATTTGGAATGCCCTGGGGGTTGTAGGGGGAACCTGGAATGGAGCATTTTGAATGCCCTGGAGGCTGTAGGGGGAACCTGGAATGGAACATTTAGAAGATACTCAAGGTCCTGGGGATGGTAGGGGGAACCTGGAATGGAACATTTAGAAGATACTCAAGGCCCTGGGGGCTGTAGGGGGAAACTGGAATCGAGCATTTTGAATGCCCTGGGGGCTGTAGGAGGAACCTGGAATGGAACATTTAGAAGATACTCAAGGCCCTGGGGGCTGTAGGGGGAACCTGGAATGGAATATTTAGAAGATACTCAAGGCCCTTGGGGCTGTAGGTGGAAACTGGAATGGAGCGTTTTGAATGCCCTGGGGGCTGTAGGGGGAACCTGGATTGGAGCATTTTGAATAACCTGGGGGCTGTAGGGGAAACCTGGAATGGAGCATTTTGAATGCCCTGGGGGCTGTAGGGGAAACTGGAATGGAACATTTAGAAGATACTCAAGGCCCTGGGGGCTGTAAGGGGAACCTGGAATGGAGCATTTAGAAGATACTCAAGACCCTGGGGGCTGTAAGGGGAACCTGGAATGGAGCATTTTGAATGCCCTGGGGGCTGTAGGGGGATTCTGGAATGGAGCATTTTGAATGCCCTGGGGGCTGTAGGGGGAACCTGGAATGTTAGCATTTTGTATGCCCTGGGGGCTGTAGGGGGATCCTGGAATGTAGCATTTTCAATGCCCTGGGGGCTGTAGGGGGAACCTGGAATTGAGTATTTAGAAGATACTCAAGGCCCTGGGGGCTGTAGGGGGAACCTGGAATGGAACATTTAGAATGCACTGTGGGCTGTAGGGGGATTCTGGAATGGAGCATTTTGAATGCCCAGGGTGCTGTAGGGGGAACCTGGAATTGAGTATTTAGAAGATACTCAAGGCCCTGGGGGCTGTAGGGGGAACCTGGAATGGAACATTTAGAATGCACTGTGGGCTGTAGGGGGAACCTGGATTGGAGCATTTTGAATGCCCTGGGGGCTGTAGGGGGAACCTGCAATGTTAGCATTTTGTATGCCCTGGGGGCTGTAGGGGGAACCTGGAATGTAGCATTTTCAATGCCCTGGGGGCTGTAGTGGGAACCTGGAATTGAGTATTTAGAAGATACTCAAGGCCCTGGGGGCTGTAGGGGGAACCTGGAATGGAACATTTAGAATGCACTGTGAGCTATAGGGGGAACCTGGAATGGAGCATTTGGAATTCCCTGGGGGCTGTAGGGGGAACCTGCAATGGAACATTTAGAATGCCCTGGCGGCTGTAGGGGGAACCTGGAATGGAGCATTTTGAATGCCCTGCGGGCTGTAGGGAGAACATGGAATGGAACACCTAGATGATACTCAAGACCCTGGGGGCTGTATTGGCAACCTGGAATGGAACATTTAGAATGCCCTGGGGGCTGTAGGGGGAACCTGGAATGGAGCATTTGGAATGCCCTGGGGGCTGTAGGGGGAACCTGGAATGGAGCATTTTGAATGCCCTGGGGGCTGTAGAGGGAACCTGGAATGGAGCATTTAGAATGCCCTGGGGGCTGTAGGGGGAACCTGGGATGGAGCATTTAGAATGCCCTGGGGGCTGTAGGGGGAACCTGGAATGGAGCATTTGGAATGCCCTGGGGGCTGTAGGGGGAACCTGGAATGGAGCATTTTGAATGCCCTGGGGGCTGTAGAGGGAACCTGGAATGGAGCATTTTGTATGCCCTGGGGGCTGTAGCGGGAACCTGGAATGGAGCATTTTGAATAACCTGGGGGCTGTAGGGGAAACCTGGAATGGAGCATTTTGAATGCCCTGGGGGCTGTAGGGGAAACTGGAATGGAACATTTAGAAGATACTCAAGGCCCTGGGGGCTGTAAGGGGAACCTGGAATGGAGCATTTAGAAGATACTCAAGACCCTGGGGGCTGTAAGGGGAACCTGGAATGGAGCATTTTGAATGCCCTGGGGGCTGTAGGGGGATTCTGGAATGGAGCATTTTGAATGCCCTGGGGGCTGTAGGGGGAACCTGGAATGTTAGCATTTTGTATGCCCTGGGGGCTGTAGGGGGATCCTGGAATGTAGCATTTTCAATGCCCTGGGGGCTGTAGGGGGAACCTGGAATTGAGTATTTAGAAGATACTCAAGGCCCTGGGGGCTGTAGGGGGAACCTGGAATGGAACATTTAGAATGCACTGTGGGCTGTAGGGGGATTCTGGAATGGAGCATTTTGAATGCCCAGGGTGCTGTAGGGGGAACCTGGAATTGAGTATTTAGAAGATACTCAAGGCCCTGGGGGCTGTAGGGGGAACCTGGAATGGAACATTTAGAATGCACTGTGGGCTGTAGGGGGAACCTGGAATGGAGCATTTTGAATGCCCTGGGGGCTGTAGGGGGAACCTGCAATGTTAGCATTTTGTATGCCCTGGGGGCTGTAGGGGGAACCTGGAATGTAGCATTTTCAATGCCCTGGGGGCTGTAGTGGGAACCTGGAATTGAGTATTTAGAAGATACTCAAGGCCCTGGGGGCTGTAGGGGGAACCTGGAATGGAACATTTAGAATGCACTGTGAGCTGTAGGGGGAACCTGGAATGGAGCATTTGGAATTCCCTGGGGGCTGTAGGGGGAACCTGCAATGGAACATTTAGAATGCCCTGGGGGCTGTAGGGGGAACCTGGAATGGAGCATTTTGAATGCCCTGCGGGCTGTAGGGAGAACATGGAATGGAACACCTAGATGATACTCAAGACCCTGGGGGCTGTATTGGCAACCTGGAATGGAACATTTAGAATGCCCTGGGGGCTGTAGGGGGAACCTGGAATGGAGCATTTGGAATGCCCTGGGGGCTGTAGGGGGAACCTGGAATGGAGCATTTTGAATGCCCTGGGGGCTGTAGAGGGAACCTGGAATGGAGCATTTAGAATGCCCTGGGGGCTGTAGGGGGAACCTGGGATGGAGCATTTAGAATGCCCTGGGGGCTGTAGGGGGAACCTGGAATGGAAAATTTAGAATGCCCTGGGGGCTGTAGGGGGAACCTGGAATTGAGTATTTAGAAGATACTCAAGGCCCTGTGGGCCTGTAGGGGGAACCTGGAATTGAGTATGTAGAAGATACTCAAGGCCCTGGGGGCTGTAGAGGGATCCTGAAATGGAGCATTTTGAATGCCCTGGGTGTTGTAGGGGGAACCTGGAATGGAGCATTTTGTATGCCCTGGGGGCTGTAGCGGGAACCTGGAATGGAGCATTTTGAATAACCTGGGGGCTGTAGGGGGAACCTGGAATGGAACATTTAGAAGATACTCAAGGCCCTGGGGGCTGTAGGGGGAACCTGGAATGGAACATTTGGAATGCCCTGGGGGCTGTAGGGGGAACCTGGAATGGAGCATTTTGAATGCCCTGGAGGCTGTAGGGGGAACCTGGAATGGAACATTTAGAAGATACTCAAGGTCCTGGGGATGGTAGGGGGAACCTGGAATGGAACATTTAGAAGATACTCAAGGCCCTGGGGGCTGTAGGGGGAAACTGGAATGGAGCATTTTGAATGCCCTGGGGGCTGTAGGAGGAACCTGGAATGGAACATTTAGAAGATACTCAAGGCCCTGGGGGCTGTAGGGGGAACCTGGAATGGAACATTTAGAAGATACTCAAGGCCCTGGGGGCTGTAAGGGGAACCTGGAATGGAGCATTTTGAATGCCCTGGGGGCTGTAGGAGGAACCTGGAATGGAACATTTAGAAGATACTCAAGGCCCTGGGGGGTGTAGGGGGAACCTGGAATGGAACATTTAGAAGATACTCAAGGCCCTGGGGGCTGTAGGGGGAACCTGGATTGGAGCATTTTGAATAACCTGGGGGCTGTAGGGGGAACCTGGAATGGAGCATTTTGTATAATCTGGGGGCTGTAGGGGGAACCTGGAATTGAACATTTAGAATGCCCTGGGGGCTGTAGGGGGAACCTGGAATGGAACATTTTGAATGCCCTGGGGGCTGTAGGGAGAACCTGGAATGGAGCATTTTGAATGCCCTGGGGGCTGTAGGGGGAACCTGGAATTGAACATTTAGAATGCCCTGGGAGCTGTAGGGGGAACCTGGAATGGAGCATTTTGAATGCCCTGGGTGTTGTAGGGGGAACCTGGAATGGAGCATTTTGTATGCCCTGAGGGCTGTAGGGGGAACCTGGAATGGAGCATTTTGAATGCCCTGGGGGCTGTAGGGGAAACCTGGAATGGAGCATTTCGAATGTCCTGGTGGCTGTAGGGGGAACCTGGAATGGAGCATTTTGAATGCCCTGGGGGCTGTAGGGGGAACCTGGAATGGAGCATTTTGAACGCCCTCGAGGCTGTAGGGGGAACCTGGAATGGAACATTTAGAAGATACTCAAGGTCATGGGGATGGTAGGGGGAACCTGGAATGGAACATTTAGAAGATACTCAAGGCCCTGTGGGCTGTAGGGGGAACCTGGAATGGAGCATTTAGAAGATACTCAAGGCCCTGGGGGCTGTAGGGGGAACCTGGAATGGAACATTTAGAAGATACTCAAGGCCCTGGGGGCTGTAGGGGGAACCTGGATTGGAGCATTTTGAATAACCTGTGGGCTGTAGGGGGAACCTGGAATGGAGCATTTTGTATGCTCTGGGGGCTGTAGGGGAAACCTGGACTGGAGCATTTTGAATGCCCTGGGGGCTGTAGGAGGAACCTGGAATGGAACATTTATTAGATACTCAAGGCCCTGGGGGCTGTAGGGGGAACCTGGAATGGAACATTTATTAGATACTCAAGACCCTGGGGGCTGTAAGGGGAACCTGGAATGGAGCATTTTGAATGCCCTGGGGGCTGTAGGAGGAACCTGGAATGGAACATTTATTAGATACTCAAGGCCCTGGGGGCTGTAGGGGGAACCTGGAATGGAACATTTAGAAGATACTCAAGGCCCTGGGGGCTGTAGGGGGAACCTGGATTGGAGCATTTTGAATAACCTGTGGGCTGTAGGGGGAACCTGGAATGGAGCATTTTGTATGCTCTGGGGGCTGTAGGGGAAACCTGGACTGGAGCATTTTGAATGCCCTGGGGGCTGTAGGGGGGAACCTGGAATGGAGCATTTGGAATGCCCTGGGGGTTGTAGGGGGAACCTGGAATGGAGCATTTTGAATGCCCTGGAGGCTGTAGGGGGAACCTGGAATGGAACATTTAGAAGATACTCAAGGTCCTGGGGATGGTAGGGGGAACCTGGAATGGAACATTTAGAAGATACTCAAGGCCCTGGGGGCTGTAGGGGGAAACTGGAATCGAGCATTTTGAATGCCCTGGGGGCTGTAGGAGGAACCTGGAATGGAACATTTAGAAGATACTCAAGGCCCTGGGGGCTGTAGGGGGAACCTGGAATGGAATATTTAGAAGATACTCAAGGCCCTTGGGGCTGTAGGTGGAAACTGGAATGGAGCGTTTTGAATGCCCTGGGGGCTGTAGGGGGAACCTGGATTGGAGCATTTTGAATAACCTGGGGGCTGTAGGGGAAACCTGGAATGGAGCATTTTGAATGCCCTGGGGGCTGTAGGGGAAACTGGAATGGAACATTTAGAAGATACTCAAGGCCCTGGGGGCTGTAAGGGGAACCTGGAATGGAGCATTTAGAAGATACTCAAGACCCTGGGGGCTGTAAGGGGAACCTGGAATGGAGCATTTTGAATGCCCTGGGGGCTGTAGGGGGATTCTGGAATGGAGCATTTTGAATGCCCTGGGGGCTGTAGGGGGAACCTGGAATGTTAGCATTTTGTATGCCCTGGGGGCTGTAGGGGGATCCTGGAATGTAGCATTTTCAATGCCCTGGGGGCTGTAGGGGGAACCTGGAATTGAGTATTTAGAAGATACTCAAGGCCCTGGGGGCTGTAGGGGGAACCTGGAATGGAACATTTAGAATGCACTGTGGGCTGTAGGGGGATTCTGGAATGGAGCATTTTGAATGCCCAGGGTGCTGTAGGGGGAACCTGGAATTGAGTATTTAGAAGATACTCAAGGCCCTGGGGGCTGTAGGGGGAACCTGGAATGGAACATTTAGAATGCACTGTGGGCTGTAGGGGGAACCTGGATTGGAGCATTTTGAATGCCCTGGGGGCTGTAGGGGGAACCTGCAATGTTAGCATTTTGTATGCCCTGGGGGCTGTAGGGGGAACCTGGAATGTAGCATTTTCAATGCCCTGGGGGCTGTAGTGGGAACCTGGAATTGAGTATTTAGAAGATACTCAAGGCCCTGGGGGCTGTAGGGGGAACCTGGAATGGAACATTTAGAATGCACTGTGAGCTATAGGGGGAACCTGGAATGGAGCATTTGGAATTCCCTGGGGGCTGTAGGGGGAACCTGCAATGGAACATTTAGAATGCCCTGGCGGCTGTAGGGGGAACCTGGAATGGAGCATTTTGAATGCCCTGCGGGCTGTAGGGAGAACATGGAATGGAACACCTAGATGATACTCAAGACCCTGGGGGCTGTATTGGCAACCTGGAATGGAACATTTAGAATGCCCTGGGGGCTGTAGGGGGAACCTGGAATGGAGCATTTGGAATGCCCTGGGGGCTGTAGGGGGAACCTGGAATGGAGCATTTTGAATGCCCTGGGGGCTGTAGAGGGAACCTGGAATGGAGCATTTAGAATGCCCTGGGGGCTGTAGGGGGAACCTGGGATGGAGCATTTAGAATGCCCTGGGGGCTGTAGGGGGAACCTGGAATGGAGCATTTGGAATGCCCTGGGGGCTGTAGGGGGAACCTGGAATGGAGCATTTTGAATGCCCTGGGGGCTGTAGAGGGAACCTGGAATGGAGCATTTTGTATGCCCTGGGGGCTGTAGCGGGAACCTGGAATGGAGCATTTTGAATAACCTGGGGGCTGTAGGGGAAACCTGGAATGGAGCATTTTGAATGCCCTGGGGGCTGTAGGGGAAACTGGAATGGAACATTTAGAAGATACTCAAGGCCCTGGGGGCTGTAAGGGGAACCTGGAATGGAGCATTTAGAAGATACTCAAGACCCTGGGGGCTGTAAGGGGAACCTGGAATGGAGCATTTTGAATGCCCTGGGGGCTGTAGGGGGATTCTGGAATGGAGCATTTTGAATGCCCTGGGGGCTGTAGGGGGAACCTGGAATGTTAGCATTTTGTATGCCCTGGGGGCTGTAGGGGAAACCTGGAATGGAGCATTTCGAATGTCCTGGTGGCTGTAGGGGGAACCTGGAATGGAGCATTTTGAATGCCCTGGGGGCTGTAGGGGGAACCTGGAATGGAGCATTTTGAACGCCCTCGAGGCTGTAGGGGGAACCTGGAATGGAACATTTAGAAGATACTCAAGGTCATGGGGATGGTAGGGGGAACCTGGAATGGAACATTTAGAAGATACTCAAGGCCCTGTGGGCTGTAGGGGGAACCTGGAATGGAGCATTTAGAAGATACTCAAGGCCCTGGGGGCTGTAGGGGGAACCTGGAATGGAACATTTAGAAGATACTCAAGGCCCTGGGGGCTGTAGGGGGAACCTGGATTGGAGCATTTTGAATAACCTGTGGGCTGTAGGGGGAACCTGGAATGGAGCATTTTGTATGCTCTGGGGGCTGTAGGGGAAACCTGGACTGGAGCATTTTGAATGCCCTGGGGGCTGTAGGAGGAACCTGGAATGGAACATTTATTAGATACTCAAGGCCCTGGGGGCTGTAGGGGGAACCTGGAATGGAACATTTATTAGATACTCAAGACCCTGGGGGCTGTAAGGGGAACCTGGAATGGAGCATTTTGAATGCCCTGGGGGCTGTAGGAGGAACCTGGAATGGAACATTTATTAGATACTCAAGGCCCTGGGGGCTGTAGGGGGAACCTGGAATGGAACATTTAGAAGATACTCAAGGCCCTGGGGGCTGTAGGGGGAACCTGGATTGGAGCATTTTGAATAACCTGTGGGCTGTAGGGGGAACCTGGAATGGAGCATTTTGTATGCTCTGGGGGCTGTAGGGGAAACCTGGACTGGAGCATTTTGAATGCCCTGGGGGCTGTAGGGGGGAACCTGGAATGGAGCATTTGGAATGCCCTGGGGGTTGTAGGGGGAACCTGGAATGGAGCATTTTGAATGCCCTGGAGGCTGTAGGGGGAACCTGGAATGGAACATTTAGAAGATACTCAAGGTCCTGGGGATGGTAGGGGGAACCTGGAATGGAACATTTAGAAGATACTCAAGGCCCTGGGGGCTGTAGGGGGAAACTGGAATCGAGCATTTTGAATGCCCTGGGGGCTGTAGGAGGAACCTGGAATGGAACATTTAGAAGATACTCAAGGCCCTGGGGGCTGTAGGGGGAACCTGGAATGGAATATTTAGAAGATACTCAAGGCCCTTGGGGCTGTAGGTGGAAACTGGAATGGAGCGTTTTGAATGCCCTGGGGGCTGTAGGGGGAACCTGGATTGGAGCATTTTGAATAACCTGGGGGCTGTAGGGGAAACCTGGAATGGAGCATTTTGAATGCCCTGGGGGCTGTAGGGGAAACTGGAATGGAACATTTAGAAGATACTCAAGGCCCTGGGGGCTGTAAGGGGAACCTGGAATGGAGCATTTAGAAGATACTCAAGACCCTGGGGGCTGTAAGGGGAACCTGGAATGGAGCATTTTGAATGCCCTGGGGGCTGTAGGGGGATTCTGGAATGGAGCATTTTGAATGCCCTGGGGGCTGTAGGGGGAACCTGGAATGTTAGCATTTTGTATGCCCTGGGGGCTGTAGGGGGATCCTGGAATGTAGCATTTTCAATGCCCTGGGGGCTGTAGGGGGAACCTGGAATTGAGTATTTAGAAGATACTCAAGGCCCTGGGGGCTGTAGGGGGAACCTGGAATGGAACATTTAGAATGCACTGTGGGCTGTAGGGGGATTCTGGAATGGAGCATTTTGAATGCCCAGGGTGCTGTAGGGGGAACCTGGAATTGAGTATTTAGAAGATACTCAAGGCCCTGGGGGCTGTAGGGGGAACCTGGAATGGAACATTTAGAATGCACTGTGGGCTGTAGGGGGAACCTGGATTGGAGCATTTTGAATGCCCTGGGGGCTGTAGGGGGAACCTGCAATGTTAGCATTTTGTATGCCCTGGGGGCTGTAGGGGGAACCTGGAATGTAGCATTTTCAATGCCCTGGGGGCTGTAGTGGGAACCTGGAATTGAGTATTTAGAAGATACTCAAGGCCCTGGGGGCTGTAGGGGGAACCTGGAATGGAACATTTAGAATGCACTGTGAGCTATAGGGGGAACCTGGAATGGAGCATTTGGAATTCCCTGGGGGCTGTAGGGGGAACCTGCAATGGAACATTTAGAATGCCCTGGGGGCTGTAGGGGGAACCTGGAATGGAGCATTTTGAATGCCCTGCGGGCTGTAGGGAGAACATGGAATGGAACACCTAGATGATACTCAAGACCCTGGGGGCTGTATTGGCAACCTGGAATGGAACATTTAGAATGCCCTGGGGGCTGTAGGGGGAACCTGGAATGGAGCATTTGGAATGCCCTGGGGGCTGTAGGGGGAACCTGGAATGGAGCATTTTGAATGCCCTGGGGGCTGTAGAGGGAACCTGGAATGGAGCATTTAGAATGCCCTGGGGGCTGTAGGGGGAACCTGGGATGGAGCATTTAGAATGCCCTGGGGGCTGTAGGGGGAACCTGGAATGGAAAATTTAGAATGCCCTGGGGGCTGTAGGGGGAACCTGGAATTGAGTATTTAGAAGATACTCAAGGCCCTGTGGGCCTGTAGGGGGAACCTGGAATTGAGTATTTAGAAGATACTCAAGGCCCTGGGGGCTGTAGAGGGATCCTGAAATGGAGCATTTTGAATGCCCTGGGTGTTGTAGGGGGAACCTGGAATGGAGCATTTTGTATGCCCTGGGGGCTGTAGCGGGAACCTGGAATGGAGCATTTTGAATAACCTGGGGGCTGTAGGGGAAACCTGGAATGGAGCATTTTGAATGCCCTGGGGGCTGTAGGGGAAACTGGAATGGAACATTTAGAAGATACTCAAGGCCCTGGGGGCTGTAAGGGGAACCTGGAATGGAGCATTTAGAAGATACTCAAGACCCTGGGGGCTGTAAGGGGAACCTGGAATGGAGCATTTTGAATGCCCTGGGGGCTGTAGGGGGATTCTGGAATGGAGCATTTTGAATGCCCTGGGGGCTGTAGGGGGAACCTGGAATGTTAGCATTTTGTATGCCCTGGGGGCTGTAGGGGGATCCTGGAATGTAGCATTTTCAATGCCCTGGGGGCTGTAGGGGGAACCTGGAATTGAGTATTTAGAAGATACTCAAGGCCCTGGGGGCTGTAGGGGGAACCTGGAATGGAACATTTAGAATGCACTGTGGGCTGTAGGGGGAACCTGGAATGGAGCATTTTGAATGCCCTGGGGGCTGTAGGGGGAACCTGCAATGTTAGCATTTTGTATGCCCTGGGGGCTGTAGGGGGAACCTGGAATGTAGCATTTTCAATGCCCTGGGGGCTGTAGTGGGAACCTGGAATTGAGTATTTAGAAGATACTCAAGGCCCTGGGGGCTGTAGGGGGAACCTGGAATGGAACATTTAGAATGCACTGTGAGCTGTAGGGGGAACCTGGAATGGAGCATTTGGAATTCCCTGGGGGCTGTAGGGGGAACCTGCAATGGAACATTTAGAATGCCCTGGGGGCTGTAGGGGGAACCTCGAATGGAGCATTTTGAATGCCCTGCGGGCTGTAGGGAGAACATGGAATGGAACACCTAGATGATACTCAAGGCCCTGGGGGCTGTATTGGCAACCTGGAATGGAACATTTAGAATGCCCTGGGGGCTGTAGGGGGAACCTGGAATGGAGCATTTGGAATGCCCTGGGGGCTGTAGGGGGAACCTGGAATGGAGCATTTTGAATGCCCTGGGGGCTGTAGAGGGAACCTGGAATGGAGCATTTAGAATGCCCTGGGGGCTGTAGGAGGAACCTGGAATGGAACATTTAGAAGATACTCAAGGCCCTGGGGGGTGTAGGGGGAACCTGGAATGGAACATTTAGAAGATACTCAAGGCCCTGGGGGCTGTAGGGGGAACCTGGATTGGAGCATTTTGAATAACCTGGGGGCTGTAGGGGGAACCTGGAATGGAGCATTTTGTATAATCTGGGGGCTGTAGGGGGAACCTGGAATTGAACATTTAGAATGCCCTGGGGGCTGTAGGGGGAACCTGGAATGGAACATTTTGAATGCCCTGGGGGCTGTAGGGAGAACCTGGAATGGAGCATTTTGAATGCCCTGGGGGCTGTAGGGGGAACCTGGAATTGAACATTTAGAATGCCCTGGGAGCTGTAGGGGGAACCTGGAATGGAGCATTTTGAATGCCCTGGGTGTTGTAGGGGGAACCTGGAATGGAGCATTTTGTATGCCCTGAGGGCTGTAGGGGGAACCTGGAATGGAGCATTTTGAATGCCCTGGGGGCTGTAGGGGAAACCTGGAATGGAGCATTTCGAATGTCCTGGTGGCTGTAGGGGGAACCTGGAATGGAGCATTTTGAATGCCCTGGGGGCTGTAGGGGGAACCTGGAATGGAGCATTTTGAACGCCCTCGAGGCTGTAGGGGGAACCTGGAATGGAACATTTAGAAGATACTCAAGGTCTGGGGATGGTAGGGGGAACCTGGAATGGAACATTTAGAAGATACTCAAGGCCCTGTGGGCTGTAGGGGGAACCTGGAATGGAGCATTTAGAAGATACTCAAGACCCTGGGGGCTGTAAGGGGAACCTGGAATGGAGCATTTTGAATGCCCTGGGGGCTGTAGGAGGAACCTGGAATGGAACATTTATTAGATACTCAAGGCCCTGGGGGCTGTAGGGGGAACCTGGAATGGAACATTTAGAAGATACTCAAGGCCCTGGGGGCTGTAGGGGGAACCTGGATTGGAGCATTTTGAATAACCTGTGGGCTGTAGGGGGAACCTGGAATGGAGCATTTTGTATGCTCTGGGGGCTGTAGGGGAAACCTGGACTGGAGCATTTTGAATGCCCTGGGGGCTGTAGGGGGGAACCTGGAATGGAGCATTTGGAATGCCCTGGGGGTTGTAGGGGGAACCTGGAATGGAGCATTTTGAATGCCCTGGAGGCTGTAGGGGGAACCTGGAATGGAACATTTAGAAGATACTCAAGGTCCTGGGGATGGTAGGGGGAACCTGGAATGGAACATTTAGAAGATACTCAAGGCCCTGGGGGCTGTAGGGGGAAACTGGAATCGAGCATTTTGAATGCCCTGGGGGCTGTAGGAGGAACCTGGAATGGAACATTTAGAAGATACTCAAGGCCCTGGGGGCTGTAGGGGGAACCTGGAATGGAATATTTAGAAGATACTCAAGGCCCTTGGGGCTGTAGGTGGAAACTGGAATGGAGCGTTTTGAATGCCCTGGGGGCTGTAGGGGGAACCTGGATTGGAGCATTTTGAATAACCTGGGGGCTGTAGGGGAAACCTGGAATGGAGCATTTTGAATGCCCTGGGGGCTGTAGGGGAAACTGGAATGGAACATTTAGAAGATACTCAAGGCCCTGGGGGCTGTAAGGGGAACCTGGAATGGAGCATTTAGAAGATACTCAAGACCCTGGGGGCTGTAAGGGGAACCTGGAATGGAGCATTTTGAATGCCCTGGGGGCTGTAGGGGGATTCTGGAATGGAGCATTTTGAATGCCCTGGGGGCTGTAGGGGGAACCTGGAATGTTAGCATTTTGTATGCCCTGGGGGC
Source organism: Oncorhynchus mykiss (assembly GCF_013265735.2). Lineage (NCBI taxonomy): Eukaryota > Metazoa > Chordata > Actinopteri > Salmoniformes > Salmonidae > Oncorhynchus > Oncorhynchus mykiss. The sequence goes on along the minus strand of NC_048573.1, from coordinate 35,348 downwards.
TGTAGGGGGATCCTGGAATGTAGCATTTTCAATGCCCTGGGGGCTGTAGGGGGAACCTGGAATTGAGTATTTAGAAGATACTCAAGGCCCTGGGGGCTGTAGGGGGAACCTGGAATGGAACATTTAGAATGCACTGTGGGCTGTAGGGGGATTCTGGAATGGAGCATTTTGAATGCCCAGGGTGCTGTAGGGGGAACCTGGAATTGAGTATTTAGAAGATACTCAAGGCCCTGGGGGCTGTAGGGGGAACCTGGAATGGAACATTTAGAATGCCCTGGGGGCTGTAGGGGGAACCTGCAATGTTAGCATTTTGTATGCCCTGGGGGCTGTAGGGGGAACCTGGAATGTAGCATTTTCAATGCCCTGGGGGCTGTAGTGGGAACCTGGAATTGAGTATTTAGAAGATACTCAAGGCCCTGGGGGCTGTAGGGGGAACCTGGAATGGAACATTTAGAATGCACTGTGAGCTATAGGGGGAACCTGGAATGGAGCCTTTGGAATTCCCTGGGGGCTGTAGGGGGAACCTGCAATGGAACATTTAGAATGCCCTGGGGGCTGTAGGGGGAACCTGGAATGGAGCATTTTGAATGCCCTGCGGGCTGTAGGGAGAACATGGAATGGAACACCTAGATGATACTCAAGACCCTGGGGGCTGTATTGGCAACCTGGAATGGAACATTTAGAATGCCCTGGGGGCTGTAGGGGGAACCTGGAATGGAGCATTTGGAATGCCCTGGGGGCTGTAGGGGGAACCTGGAATGGAGCATTTTGAATGCCCTGGGGGCTGTAGAGGGAACCTGGAATGGAGCATTTAGAATGCCCTGGGGGCTGTAGGGGGAACCTGGGATGGAGCATTTAGAATGCCCTGGGGGCTGTAGGGGGAACCTGGAATGGAGCATTTGGAATGCCCTGGGGGCTGTAGGGGGAACCTGGAATGGAGCATTTTGAATGCCCTGGGGGCTGTAGAGGGAACCTGGAATGGAGCATTTTGTATGCCCTGGGGGCTGTAGCGGGAACCTGGAATGGAGCATTTTGAATAACCTGGGGGCTGTAGGGGAAACCTGGAATGGAGCATTTTGAATGCCCTGGGGGCTGTAGGGGAAACTGGAATGGAACATTTAGAAGATACTCAAGGCCCTGGGGGCTGTAAGGGGAACCTGGAATGGAGCATTTAGAAGATACTCAAGACCCTGGGGGCTGTAAGGGGAACCTGGAATGGAGCATTTTGAATGCCCTGGGGGCTGTAGGGGGATTCTGGAATGGAGCATTTTGAATGCCCTGGGGGCTGTAGGGGGAACCTGGAATGTTAGCATTTTGTATGCCCTGGGGGCTGTAGGGGGATCCTGGAATGTAGCATTTTCAATGCCCTGGGGGCTGTAGGGGGAACCTGGAATTGAGTATTTAGAAGATACTCAAGGCCCTGGGGGCTGTAGGGGGAACCTGGAATGGAACATTTAGAATGCACTGTGGGCTGTAGGGGGATTCTGGAATGGAGCATTTTGAATGCCCAGGGTGCTGTAGGGGGAACCTGGAATTGAGTATTTAGAAGATACTCAAGGCCCTGGGGGCTGTAGGGGGAACCTGGAATGGAACATTTAGAATGCACTGTGGGCTGTAGGGGGAACCTGGAATGGAGCATTTTGAATGCCCTGGGGGCTGTAGGGGGAACCTGCAATGTTAGCATTTTGTATGCCCTGGGGGCTGTAGGGGGAACCTGGAATGTAGCATTTTCAATGCCCTGGGGGCTGTAGTGGGAACCTGGAATTGAGTATTTAGAAGATACTCAAGGCCCTGGGGGCTGTAGGGGGAACCTGGAATGGAACATTTAGAATGCACTGTGAGCTGTAGGGGGAACCTGGAATGGAGCATTTGGAATTCCCTGGGGGCTGTAGGGGGAACCTGCAATGGAACATTTAGAATGCCCTGGGGGCTGTAGGGGGAACCTGGAATGGAGCATTTTGAATGCCCTGCGGGCTGTAGGGAGAACATGGAATGGAACACCTAGATGATACTCAAGACCCTGGGGGCTGTATTGGCAACCTGGAATGGAACATTTAGAATGCCCTGGGGGCTGTAGGGGGAACCTGGAATGGAGCATTTGGAATGCCCTGGGGGCTGTAGGGGGAACCTGGAATGGAGCATTTTGAATGCCCTGGGGGCTGTAGAGGGAACCTGGAATGGAGCATTTAGAATGCCCTGGGGGCTGTAGGGGGAACCTGGGATGGAGCATTTAGAATGCCCTGGGGGCTGTAGGGGGAACCTGGAATGGAAAATTTAGAATGCCCTGGGGGCTGTAGGGGGAACCTGGAATTGAGTATTTAGAAGATACTCAAGGCCCTGTGGGCCTGTAGGGGGAACCTGGAATTGAGTATTTAGAAGATACTCAAGGCCCTGGGGGCTGTAGAGGGATCCTGAAATGGAGCATTTTGAATGCCCTGGGTGTTGTAGGGGGAACCTGGAATGGAGCATTTTGTATGCCCTGGGGGCTGTAGCGGGAACCTGGAATGGAGCATTTTGAATAACCTGGGGGCTGTAGGGGAAACCTGGAATGGAGCATTTTGAATGCCCTGGGGGCTGTAGGGGAAACTGGAATGGAACATTTAGAAGATACTCAAGGCCCTGGGGGCTGTAAGGGGAACCTGGAATGGAGCATTTAGAAGATACTCAAGACCCTGGGGGCTGTAAGGGGAACCTGGAATGGAGCATTTTGAATGCCCTGGGGGCTGTAGGGGGATTCTGGAATGGAGCATTTTGAATGCCCTGGGGGCTGTAGGGGGAACCTGGAATGTTAGCATTTTGTATGCCCTGGGGGCTGTAGGGGGATCCTGGAATGTAGCATTTTCAATGCCCTGGGGGCTGTAGGGGGAACCTGGAATTGAGTATTTAGAAGATACTCAAGGCCCTGGGGGCTGTAGGGGGAACCTGGAATGGAACATTTAGAATGCACTGTGGGCTGTAGGGGGATTCTGGAATGGAGCATTTTGAATGCCCAGGGTGCTGTAGGGGGAACCTGGAATTGAGTATTTAGAAGATACTCAAGGCCCTGGGGGCTGTAGGGGGAACCTGGAATGGAACATTTAGAATGCACTGTGGGCTGTAGGGGGAACCTGGAATGGAGCATTTTGAATGCCCTGGGGGCTGTAGGGGGAACCTGCAATGTTAGCATTTTGTATGCCCTGGGGGCTGTAGGGGGAACCTGGAATGTAGCATTTTCAATGCCCTGGGGGCTGTAGTGGGAACCTGGAATTGAGTATTTAGAAGATACTCAAGGCCCTGGGGGCTGTAGGGGGAACCTGGAATGGAACATTTAGAATGCACTGTGAGCTGTAGGGGGAACCTGGAATGGAGCATTTGGAATTCCCTGGGGGCTGTAGGGGGAACCTGCAATGGAACATTTAGAATGCCCTGGGGGCTGTAGGGGGAACCTGGAATGGAGCATTTTGAATGCCCTGCGGGCTGTAGGGAGAACATGGAATGGAACACCTAGATGATACTCAAGGCCCTGGGGGCTGTATTGGCAACCTGGAATGGAACATTTAGAATGCCCTGGGGGCTGTAGGGGGAACCTGGAATGGAGCATTTGGAATGCCCTGGGGGCTGTAGGGGGAACCTGGAATGGAGCATTTTGAATGCCCTGGGGGCTGTAGAGGGAACCTGGAATGGAGCATTTAGAATGCCCTGGGGGCTGTAGGGGGAACCTGGGATGGAGCATTTAGAATGCCCTGGGGGCTGTAGGGGGAACCTGGAATGGAAAATTTAGAATGCCCTGGGGGCTGTAGGGGGAACCTGGAATTGAGTATTTAGAAGATACTCAAGGCCCTGTGGGCCTGTAGGGGGAACCTGGAATTGAGTATTTAGAAGATACTCAAGGCCCTGGGGGCTGTAGAGGGATCCTGGAATGGAGCATTTTGAATGCCCTGGGTGTTGTAGGGGGAACCTGGAATGGAGCATTTTGTATGCCCTGGGGGCTGTAGCGGGAACCTGGAATGGAGCATTTCGAATGCCCTGGGGGCCGTAGGGGAAACCTGCAATGGAGCATTTCGAATGCCCTGGTGGCCGTAGGGGGAACCTGGAATGGAGCATTTTGAATGCCCTGGGGGCTGTAGGGGGAACCTGGAATGGACAATTTAGAAGATACTCAAGGTCCTGGGGATGTTAGGGGGAACCTGGAATGGAACATTTAGAAGATACTCAAGGCCCTGTGGGCTGTAGGGGGAACCTGGAATGGAGCATTTAGAAGATACTCAAGACCCTGGGGCTGTAAGGGGAACCTGGAATGGAGCATTTTGAATGCCCTGGGGGCTGTAGGAGGAAACTGGAATGGAACATTTAGAATGCCCTGGGGGCTGTAGGGGGAACCTGGAATGGAGCATTTGGAATGCCCTGGGGGCTGTAGGGGGAACCTGGAATGGAGCATTTTGAATGCCCTGGGGGCTGTAGAGGGAACCTGGAATGGAGTTTTTAGAATGCCTGGGGGCTGTAGGGGGAACCTGGGATGGAGCATTTAGAATGCCCTGGGGGCTGTAGGGGGAACCTGGAATGGAACATCTAGAAGATACTCAAGGCCCTGGGGGCTGTAAGGGGAACCTGGAATGGAACATCTAGAAGATACTCAAGGCCCTGGGGGCTGTAGGGGGAACCTGGAATGGAGCATTTTAAATGCCCTGGGGGCTGTGGGGGGAACCTGGATTGGAGCATTTTGAATAACTTGGGGGCTGTAGGGGGAAACTGGAATGGAGCATTTTGTATGCTCTGGGGGCTGTAGGGGGAACCTGGAATTTAGTATTTAGAAGATACTCAAGGCCCTGGGGCCTGTAGGGGGAACCTGGAATTGAGTATTTAGAAGATACTCAAGGCCCTGGGGGCTGTAGAGGGATCCTGGAATGGAGCATTTTGAATGCCCTGGGTGTTGTAGGGGGAACCTGGAATGGAGCATTTCGAATTCCCTGGTGGCCGTAGGGGGATCCTGGAATGGAGCATTTTGAATGCCCTGGGGGCTGTAGGGGGAACCTGGAATGGAGCATTTTGAATGCCCTGGAGGCTGTAGGGGGAACCTGGAATGGAAAATTTAGAAGATACTCAAGGTCCTGGGTATGGTAGGGGGAACCTGGAATGGAACATTTAGAAGATACTCAAGGCCCTGGGGGCTGTAGGGGGAACCTGGAATGGAACATTTAGAAGATACTCAAGGCCCTGGGGGCTGTAGGGGGAACCTGGAATGGAGCATTTTGAATGCCTTGGGGGCTGTAGGGGGAACCTGGATTGGAGCATTTTGAATAACCTGGGGGCTGTAGGGGGAACCTGGAATGGAGCATTTTGTATGCTCTGGGGGCTGTAGGGGGAACCTGGAATTGAACATTTAGAATGCCCTGGGGGCTGTAGGGGGAACCTGGAATGGAGCATTTTGAATGCCCTGGGTGTTGTAGGGGGAACCTGGAATGGAGCATTTTGAATGCCCTGGGAGCTGTAGAGGGAACCTGGAATGGAGCATTTTGAATGCCCTGGGGGCTGTAGGGGGAACCTGGAATGGAGCATTTAGAATGCCCTGGGGGTGTTGTAACTTTAATTTGTTACAGAGTTAATGTTTAAGTTTATTATTTGAGCTGTATCTAAAGATATTTCTTTAGATTTATTTGCCAATGTAATTGTATTGGGTTGTGTTGAATTACGCTTTTTGACTGCAAGTCCCAGAATGCCTTGCGAGAGGAACGAGCGATAACGCGCCAATTATGTGCAGGTGCTGGTGATTGTGGCTGATTTTCCGACAGCATCTTACCTGCATTGCTCTGTACCAAAACAAAGTTGTTAAATGTAACGTGAACAAGTATTCTTACTAAAAGAAGGTTTCGTATCAAAACCGACGTCCCGAGTCATTACTAAGAAGTTAGTTAATCTAAAATTTGGTGCTGAAACCCGGGATATGAGCTGCGACGAAGAAGTGGCTGAAATGACTGAGGAGGAACGTCGGCATGAAGCAGAAAGAATGAGACGAAAGCGAGGTACCATTCGAGGCGCAACAACGCGGATTTTGAATCAGATTGACGTGGAAATATCCCAGTCAAATCCGGATACCGATCACTTGAGTACATTGTTGGAATTGTTATCAACTAAGGAGGACAGTTTGTTTGAACTCGATCGTGGAATTGAACAGTTAACGCCATTGGACGGATTGGAGGCAGAGATTGCATGCACGGAGAATTATAAAGAGCGCATTATCATGCTGAAGAGCCGTGCACAAAGAGTGATAAAGAAGAAACAGGACGTCAATCCACTACCAGCCCGGGTGAGTGAGGCTAACTCAGTAAGGCTACCGAAGTTGATTATTGAGAAATTCTATGGAGATGTCAGTATGTGGCAGGAGTTTTGGAGCCAGTATGAGACTGCTATTCACAACAATGATTCACTGTGTAAAAAAAAGAAGTTTATCTATCTGAAAACATATCTCACTGGACCAGCTGCAAAGGCAGTAGCAGGACTGATGTTAACAGACAGTAACTATTGTTGATGAATAAATACATGAGAAGCGAGACCAAGTTGAGACTCTGGACAAGGCGGATACGGTATAGTAAAGGCCGTTTATTCAAGCGTAATGATATCTGGCAAAGCGTGCTGCACGGCCCCATTCGTCTAGCTCTTAGGGAACTATCGGAAGAGACCTAAAACATGTTGTGCAGTTCATTTTATACATTGAAATGAAGTAGGTAGATTCTGTTAGTCCTGGCTTCTGGTAGGTTGCTTGTAGGTGATAGACAGTCCTCTCCAGCCTGGTGTCAGTATCCCATTGGTTCTCGACAGAGTTCTTTGTCTTTGGAGCCCCTCCCGAAGGGTTTTGAGTGTGCGTGTATTTATGAGTTTCAGTGTGTATGTTATCTTAGTCAGCCACCTATGCGGGGGGATTCCAGTGCAGTTAGTATATACAAGAAACAGGGAGAGGGGGGGAGGTTAGGACACAGATTGCAAGCCAGAACTGCATGGTTAGGCCACAGGCAGACAACAGTCAGTGAATGCGTTATTACATGTGTTAATATGTTATTACACTATGATAATGCAATCACTACTCAAGAGCAGATTTGGAAGGAAAGATCTTGTGATTAGTGCTCATATGTTAAAGCTGCTGAATCTCACACCTGTGAAGAAATCCTCTGATCTAAATGCATTGAGGCAGCTATATGATGAATGTGAAATTCAGATTAGGAGCCTGGAATCACTGGGTGTAATGTCAGAATCCTATGGAAGCCTACTATTCCCAATCTTACTGCAGATGATTCCAGAGGACATAGCTCTTGACTATAGTCGTCAGAGGGGAGTAGATGATGAATGGAAAGTGTCTGAGATTATCAGTTTCCTACAGAAAGAGGTTCAGAGTAGGGAGAGAGCGCTACAAATGACAAGATCATACAACCAACAGAAAGAGAGCAAACCATGGAACAAGTCATGCTTCTCCAATGAAATGAAAACAAAAAGACCCAACATGCCCTCTGCTGCAGCACTGCGTACAGCCAGCCAGAAGGAACAACAAATGTGTCTATTTTGTGACAGTGCAGACCATAAATCAGAAAACTGCACTGACTACAATATTGCTACACGCAAAGAGAAACTAAAGAACATGGGAAGATGCTTTGTATGTTTAGGACAGAGACACATAGCAAAATTCTGTAAAGTCAAAGATGTGTCATGTGCAACATGTGGAAGCAGACATCACATTGCGGTGTGTACCAGTAAGAGGAGTGAGGTGCAACCCCCTACTGTTTCTGTAGATGCTGTTGTTTCCTCAGTTATTCCCCATTCAGTGAAGATGAAACCAGATGGACAGAACACTGTGTTACTACAAACGGCAAAGGCATGGGTAGAAGGCCCATCGGGTAGGAAGATAGCTCGTTGCTTACTAGATGGAGGCAGTCAGAGAAGCTTCATACATGAAGACCTTGTGAAGGGCTTGAAGCTACCAGTAATCAGACAAGAGGCACTCACTCTTCACACGTTTGGCTCCTCTGCCCCAGCAACGTCCCAACGCAACACAGTGAAAGTCATCTTGGAGAATGTCTGGGACAAACAGCAGAGAATAGAGATGGAGGCAATTGAAACCCCTCAAGTATGCACAGCTGTGATGAAGGTTCCTGGTGAACGGATTCAGTATGAGCTGGGGGGACTGCAGCTCGCAGACTTTCCAGGAGATGACAATGATCCTGAACTCTCTGTCCTGATAGGAGCAGACTACTACTGGCAGATAGTATCAGGCAGAGTGGAGCGACTGACGGAGACGCTAGTTGCTTTAGAGAGCACCTTTGGATGGTCGGTGCAGGGACCCGTGTCCATGTCAAGTGTCGCCGAGGCAACTTGCATGTTCATCCCACTTGATGAAGACACACTAGTCTCCAAGCAACTGCATGCATTCTGGGAGCTTGAGTCTCTGGGTATTCTAAGCGAGAAAACACAGAACCCAGAGGAAACCGAGGCTCTACAAAGGTTTGAGGAAACAACCACCTTCAAATATGGGCGATACCATGTGGAGTTGCCATGGAAACGAGAAATGCCAGAACTCCAAGACAACTATAGAATAGCCAAGAAACGGTTTGAAGGTCTGAAGAAAAGACTGAAGAAGGATGTGACATCTTACAACAAGATATGGCAGAGGACGTGCCCAAGGACAACGCATCAAGTGCAGACAACGTAAAATACTACTTACCTCACCATGCAGTACTCCGAGAAGATAAGTTGACAACAAAACTGAGAGTGGTGTTTGATGCCTCGTCCCATGAAGATGGCTGTCCATCTCTCAATGACTGTCTACTCACAGGACCGAACCTGAATCCGGATCTGCTCAGCGTTCTGATAAAGTTCAGACTACATGAGATCGCATTCATGGCAGACATCAAGAAAGCTTTCCTGCAGATTTCCCTAGCAGAGAGAGACAGACGCCGTGAGATTTCTATGGCTCACTGGCCCACCAAGGGGAGAAAATGAAGAGGAACTGCGTGTGCTGAGGATGAAAAGAGTGGTATTTGGAGCTTCCCCAAGTCCATTTTTGCTGGCAGCTACAATCAGGAAGCACCTGAAACAATATGAAACAGAACAACCAGAAGTTGTAGAGATACTGAGAGAGTCACTCTACGTAGATGACTTCATTGCAAGTTCATGAAATGTTGAAGAGGCTTACCTTGTGACAACAACTGCAAAGCGAATGCTGTCGATTGCAGGCATGGACCTCTGCAAATGGATGACCAATTCTCCTGAATTGAAAACAAAATGGGAGGAGAGTACGACAACTGACCACCCGTTGACGTTACAAACACAATGATTAGTGCTGAAGGTTTTAGGTTTAGTATGGAGGCCGGAAACGGATGACTTTGTGTTTGACCTCAGGCCGCTACTGAGCATTCTAAAGCAAAAGGAAAACACAAAGAGAAGTGTTCTGCAGTCGTCTGCACGTATCTTCGATCCTCTTGGTTTCTTAACTCCCTTCACCATCAGGATCAAGTGCATGTTCCAGGAAATGTGGGAGAGGGGACTCAGCTGGGACGAAGAATTACCACCTGATCTGACACGAGAATGGCAACAGTGGTGTTCAGAACTACCCCAGTTACACCAGCTCACCATACCAAGGTGGTACAGAACAGACATGCGGCCACAGAATAACCACACCCTGAAACTACACGTGTTCTGTGATGCAAGTGAAAGGGCTTACAGTGCAGTAGCTTACTTGCAAGGTGAGTCACAAGACAGGGAAACAACAAGTCTAGTCGCATCCAAGTCCAGGGTAGCCCCACTTAAGAAAATAAGCTGCCACGCCTGGAGCTCATGGGAGCTGTGATTGGAGCGAGACTAGCAAACAACTTGATGACCACACTGAAAATGGAAGAAAAACAGATCAAAATGTGGACAGACTCGATGATCGTGCTGCATTGGATTTGCAGCTCAGCTCAGAAATGGAAACAGTTTGTTGCGAACAGAGTGACGGAGATCCAGTCCTTGACCAATCCAGAGTCATGGTCACATATTGAAGGGAAAACTAATCCAGCTGACCTCCCTACAAGAGGACAAACTGTTCGAAACTTGACACAGAGCGAGCTATGGTGGAATGGACCCAGAATTCTGACATCACCCAATCAGTCCGAAGAGACTGATGATAACAAGGTTCCGGAAGAGGTGAATATAGAACTCAAGTCCAGTTGCCAGGTTACTGTACAACTCGCAGCAAACAGCACAGACAGCACTGAACCTGTGTTGGAGCTTGAAAGGTACAGCAAACTGAAAAGAGTATTCAGAGTCACCGCCTGGATAAAGAGATTCATAGCCAATGCTCGCACAACCATAAAGATGCCAGGTGAACTGACTGCTGACGAACTGTTCGATGCAGAAAAGTACTGGATTAAGGTAACACAACAACAGAGTTTCGGACAGGAGATCAAACTACTGACGGCAGGAAAAAGCCTAAACAATGACTGTAAAATCAGAGAACTGAAACCTTTCCTGGACGAACACGAACTGCTCAGTGTAGGAGGAAGACTGCAACAGTCCAACTTCACATTCAGAGAGCAGCGCCCATGGGTTCTGCCCAATAAGTACAGATACTCAGAAATGCTGATACAGTACCAGCATGAGAAGGTGATGCATTCTGGAGCAAGTGACACTCAGCACCCAACGTTAAACAAGCGGGAAATGAGACGCACATGGAAGTACAGGCAGAGACTTGTGACCAGTTTCTGGTTGGCGAAGAGACTACTTGCTGGATCTAAAGTCAGCACACCGCTGTGACACACCACAGCCCACCCCACTGAAGGCGGGTGACGTTGTACTCATTGGAGAAGATAACCTACCCAGACAAACCTGGAAACTAGGAAAGATTGAAGAACATTTTCCAGGCCGAGATGGCTTAGTTAGATCATGTTCAGTTCGTACTGCTTCAGGGACTTTGTTGAGGAGACCTATTCAGTTGATATACTGCCTAGAGATCTAGATGAACACAATTGTTCCTCGGGGGGGGGGGGGATGTTGTAACTTGAATGTGTTACAGAGTTAATGTTTAAGTTTATTCTTTGAGCTGTATCTAAAGGGGGCTGTAGGGGGAACCTAGAATGGAACATTTAGAATGCCCTGGGGGCTGTAGGGGGAACCTGGAATGGAACATTTAGAATGCCCTGGGGGCTGTAGGGGGAACCTGGAATGGAACATTTAGAATGCCCTGGGGGCTGTAGGGGGAACCTGGAATTGAGTATTTAGAAGATACTCAAGGCCCTGGGGGCTTTAGGGGGATGAAAACAGAGTGGTTTTGATGTCATTCAGATTAAAACAGATTAAAAAAACAGGCAACATGCTTGAGGAATATAATTTATTTAATTCTATATGACACAAAGACTAAAGCAATATCTTACCAGGATGATTAATAGAATAATTATCATTTTGCACAAAACAACCACAATGAAACAATAGGCCTACATTAGTTTCATGTTTAAATCAAATCAAATAATGATGAATTACTATAGAGACCAACATGGGAAAATAAAGTAAATCATTTTAATAAGTGAATTCTCCTCTCCTGTATGTTTTCTAAACTCTGTAACATGTAACGGTATAACATTATACTGAACCTGTAACAATAATGCCTGAACCACAACACCAATCAGTTGATCTGTATAGACATGATAAGTTAAGGCATTTACAATGTATCAACCATAATGCTATACAGTATATGACCAGTATATGACTGATGTTAAAGGACAGCTGCTGAATGAATAATACAACACACATTATATTAAAACACATTCCAATCAGAATAATACATGTATCAGTTAATAGATCACATTTGATCAAATGCCACTATTGTTCCAGCAGGTGGAGCTACAATGTAACAACATACAGCATTGTGACTCACAGTTCTATATGAGAATTCCATGAGTTCCATTCTGATGGTTGTTATGGTGATCAGGTGATCTCAGCCTCACTCTTCTTCAACACGATCACCTGTTCAACACAGAAGTAATTCATCAGTGTGGCCATGTATTTACTTCTCCAATACAGAACCACTTAGAAATGTAATTAATTTCAGATGATTTACGAGTCAATACTGTGCTACTTAGAATCCTATCAAATTACTTCCAATGGGGCTCTTGCTTATGTCCAGTTCTCCCTTATCAATACCAGGGTTATTTACTAATTATCAATATGAGGGCAATTTACCATTTATCAATATAGGGCTACTTACTAATGATCCATACCTGGGCTTTTTACAATTTATCAAAACCAGCACTATTTACTATTTATCAATACCAGGGCTATTAACTAACTATAAATAACAGGGCTATTAATTTTGTATCTATACCCAGGCTATTTACTTCTAAATGCAGGTAGGTTAGAGTGTTTGACTAGTAACAGCAACCGAGCTGTCAAGGTAAAAATCTGCCGGCAGAGTTCCTAGACCAGTTAACCCACTGTTCCTAGACCAGTTAACCCACTGTTCCTAGACCAGTTAACCCACTGTTCCTTAACCCACTGTTCCTAGACCAGTTAACCCACTGTTCCTAGACCAGTTAACCCACTGTTCCTAGACCAGTTAACCCACTGTTCCTAGACCAGTTAACCCACTGTTCCTAGACCAGTTAGGGTTAGGTTTCTAGTTTTGAGTCGGTTGATCCACTTCCATCTCTGACACGTGGAAACCGGAGGGGGGAAGGGAGGGGTTGCACTCCACATCATATACGCGCGGGTCGGAGGGTACGGGCGCGGCCGGCCAAAGTAGTAGGCCCCATGGTAGCCCACTTGTAGATTAACCCGTTGGTTGGGTTAAAGGACTGTCTGTCTGTAGGGTTAGGGTTAGGTAAGGTTTTAGAATGGTTAAGGTTAGGGTTTGG
>NC_048572.1:91611224-91613724 GCF_013265735.2 Oncorhynchus mykiss | reverse complement strand
CCCTAACCCTAACCCTAACCCTAACCCTAACCCTAACCCTAACCCTAACCCTAACCCTAACCCTAACCCTAACCCTAACCCTAACCCTAACCCTAACCCTAACCCTAACCCTAACCCTAACCCTAACCCTAACCCTAACCCTAACCCTAACCCTAACCCTAACCCTAACCCTAACCCTAACCCTAACCCTAACCCTAACCCTAACCCTAACCCTAACCCTAACCCTAACCCTAACCCTAACCCTAACCCTAACCCTAACCCTAACCCTAACCCTAACCCTAACCCTAACCCTAACCCTAACCCTAACCCTAACCCTAACCCTAACCCTAACCCTAACCCTAACCCTAACCCTAACCCTAACCCTAACCCTAACCCTAACCCTAACCCTAACCCTAACCCTAACCCTAACCCTAACCCTAACCCTAACCCTAACCCTAACCCTAACCCTAACCCTAACCCTAACCCTAACCCTAACCCTAACCCTAACCCTAACCCTAACCCTAACCCTAACCCTAACCCTAACCCTAACCCTAACCCTAACCCTAACCCTAACCCTAACCCTAACCCTAACCCTAACCCTAACCCTAACCCTAACCCTAACCCTAACCCTAACCCTAACCCTAACCCTAACCCTAACCCTAACCCTAACCCTAACCCTAACCCTAACCCTAACCCTAACCCTAACCCTAACCCTAACCCTAACCCTAACCCTAACCCTAACCCTAACCCTAACCCTAACCCTAACCCTAACCCTAACCCTAACCCTAACCCTAACCCTAACCCTAACCCTAACCCTAACCCTAACCCTAACCCTAACCCTAACCCTAACCCTAACCCTAACCCTAACCCTAACCCTAACCCTAACCCTAACCCTAACCCTAACCCTAACCCTAACCCTAACCCTAACCCTAACCCTAACCCTAACCCTAACCCTAACCCTAACCCTAACCCTAACCCTAACCCTAACCCTAACCCTAACCCTAACCCTAACCCTAACCCTAACCCTAACCCTAACCCTAACCCTAACCCTAACCCTAACCCTAACCCTAACCCTAACCCTAACCCTAACCCTAACCCTAACCCTAACCCTAACCCTAACCCTAACCCTAACCCTAACCCTAACCCTAACCCTAACCCTAACCCTAACCCTAACCCTAACCCTAACCCTAACCCTAACCCTAACCCTAACCCTAACCCTAACCCTAACCCTAACCCTAACCCTAACCCTAACCCTAACCCTAACCCTAACCCTAACCCTAACCCTAACCCTAACCCTAACCCTAACCCTAACCCTAACCCTAACCCTAACCCTAACCCTAACCCTAACCCTAACCCTAACCCTAACCCTAACCCTAACCCTAACCCTAACCCTAACCCTAACCCTAACCCTAACCCTAACCCTAACCCTAACCCTAACCCTAACCCTAACCCTAACCCTAACCCTAACCCTAACCCTAACCCTAACCCTAACCCTAACCCTAACCCTAACCCTAACCCTAACCCTAACCCTAACCCTAACCCTAACCCTAACCCTAACCCTAACCCTAACCCTAACCCTAACCCTAACCCTAACCCTAACCCTAACCCTAACCCTAACCCTAACCCTAACCCTAACCCTAACCCTAACCCTAACCCTAACCCTAACCCTAACCCTAACCCTAACCCTAACCCTAACCCTAACCCTAACCCTAACCCTAACCCTAACCCTAACCCTAACCCTAACCCTAACCCTAACCCTAACCCTAACCCTAACCCTAACCCTAACCCTAACCCTAACCCTAACCCTAACCCTAACCCTAACCCTAACCCTAACCCTAACCCTAACCCTAACCCTAACCCTAACCCTAACCCTAACCCTAACCCTAACCCTAACCCTAACCCTAACCCTAACCCTAACCCTAACCCTAACCCTAACCCTAACCCTAACCCTAACCCTAACCCTAACCCTAACCCTAACCCTAACCCTAACCCTAACCCTAACCCTAACCCTAACCCTAACCCTAACCCTAACCCTAACCCTAACCCTAACCCTAACCCTAACCCTAACCCTAACCCTAACCCTAACCCTAACCCTAACCCTAACCCTAACCCTAACCCTAACCCTAACCCTAACCCTAACCCTAACCCTAACCCTAACCCTAACCCTAACCCTAACCCTAACCCTAACCCTAACCCTAACCCTAACCCTAACCCTAACCCTAACCCTAACCCTAACCCTAACCCTAACCCTAACCCTAACCCTAACCCTAACCCTAACCCTAACCCTAACCCTAACCCTAACCCTAACCCTAACCCTAACCCTAACCCTAACCCTAACCCTAACCCTAACCCTAACCCTAACCCTAACCCTAACCCTAACCCTAACCCTAACCCTAACCCTAACCCTAACCCTAACCCTAACCCTAACCCTAACCCTAACCCTAACCCTAACCCTAACCCTAACCCTAACCCTAACCCTAACCCTAACCCTAACCCTAACCCTAACCCTAACCCTAACCCT
>NC_048572.1:91601224-91603724 GCF_013265735.2 Oncorhynchus mykiss | reverse complement strand
CGTGCATCTGGTAACCCAAAATTTCAAATATGGTTCAAAATGAATTTAAAGGCACCCCTCTCATTGTTCCCCGCTATGGGAGCACCCCACTAAGGCCCTGTCTCGGTCGGGGCCGTCCTGAGTGCTTTATAGACACTTTAAGAAATCGCGATGGATGCAGATTGCTATTAATCCTCCGTGCAACTGGTGATTGAAAACCTGCATCTGGTAACCCAAAAATTATAAAACTGTTTTAAATCATTTTACCGGTCATTCTATTGATATAGCCCGCTAGGGGAGTGCCCCACTACGGCCCTGTCTCGGTCGGGGCCGTCCTTGGTGCTTTATGGACACTTTAAGAAATTGCGATGGATGCAGATTGCTATTAATCCTCCGTGCAACTGGTGATTGAAAACGTGCATCTGGTAACCCAAAAATTATAAAACTGTTTTAAATCATTTTACCGGTCATTCTATTGATATAGCCCGCTAGGGGAGTGCCCCACTACGGCCCTGTCTCGGTCGGGGCCGTCCTTGGTGCTTTATGGACACTTTAAGAAATTGCGATGGATGCAGATTGCTATTAATCCTCCGTGCAACTGGTGATTGAAAACGTGCATCTGGTAACCCAAAAATTATAAAACTGTTTTAAATCATTTTACCGGTCATTCTATTGATATAGCCCGCTAGGGGAGTGCCCCACTACGGCCCTGTCTCGGTCGGGGCCGTCCTTGGTGCTTTATGGACACTTTAAGAAATTGCGATGGATGCAGATTGCTATTAATCCTCCGTGCAACTGGTGATTGAAAACGTGCATCTGGTAACCCAAAAATTTAAATATGGTTCAAAACCCGGGTAACACCACTCTATTTACGGACATGACAGTAGAGCTTACCCCCTGGAGCTATTGACCTCCAGGCTTGTAGGCCCTTACTCACCACCCGGGTATCACCCCTCTATTTCGGGGATGATACCAGCAGGGGACCCCCCCCCCACCTCCACAACCTCGCATACCAGGTGAACCAGGGCACCCACACTTAAGCACCCCTCCTCGGACATTAAAGCAGATAACCGCGCTGTTATGAACCGCGTGCACCTGGTCACCCAAATGGAACGTGTGCACCTGGTCACCCAAAAGGACCGGCGTGCACCTGGTCACCCAAAGGACCATGTGCACCTGGTCACCCAAAAGAACCGTGTGCACCTGGTCACCCAAAGGCCGGCGTGCACCTGGTCACCCAAAAGAACCGTGTGCACCTGGTCACCCAAAGGCCGGCGTGCACCTGGTCACCCAAAGGACCATGTGCACCTGGTCACCCAAAAGAACCGTGTGCACCTGGTCACCCAAAGGCCGGCGTGCACCTGGTCACCCAAAGGACCATGTGCACCTGGTCACCCAAAAGGACCGTGTGCACCTGGTCACCCAAAGGCCGGCGTGCACCTGGTCACCCAAAGGCCGGCGTGCACCTGGTCACCCAAAAGAACCGTGTGCACCTGGTCACCCAAAGGCCGGCGTGCACCTGGTCACCCAAAGGACCATGTGCACCTGGTCACCCAAAAGGACTGTGTGCACCTGGTCACCCAAAGGCCGGCGTGCACCTGGTCACCCAAAGGCCGGCGTGCACCTGGTCACCCAAAAGAACCGTGTGCACCTGGTCACCCAAAGGCCGGCGTGCACCTGGTCACCCAAAGGCCGGCGTGCACCTGGTCACCCAAAAGGACCGTGTGCACCTGGTCACCCAAAAGGCCGGCGTGCACCTGGTCACCCAAAAGGACCATGTGCACCTGGTCACCCAAAGGCCGGCGTGCACCTGGTCACCCAAAGGACCATGTGCACCTGGTCACCCAAAAGAACCGTGTGCACCTGGTCACCCAAAAGAACCGTGTGCACCTGGTCACCCAAAGGCCGGCGTGCACCTGGTCACCCAAAGGACCATGTGCACCTGGTCACCCAAAAGACCCGTGTGCACCTGGTCACCCAAAAGACCCGTGTGCACCTGGTCACCCAAAAGACCCGTGTGCACCTGGTCACCCAAAAGACCCGTGTGCACCTGGTCACCCAAAGGCCGGCGTGCACCTGGTCACCCAAAGGACCATGTGCACCTGGTCACCCAAAAGAACCGTGTGCACCTGGTCACCCAAAGGCCGGCGTGCACCTGGTCACCCAAAGGACCATGTGCACCTGGTCACCCAAAAGACCCGTGTGCACCTGGTCACCCAAAAGACCCGTGTGCACCTGGTCACCCAAAAGACCCGTGTGCACCTGGTCACCCAAAAGACCCGTGTGCACCTGGTCACCCAAAAGACCCGTGTGCACCTGGTCACCCAAAAGACCCGTGTGCACCTGGTCACCCAAAAGACCCGTGTGCACCTGGTCACCCAAAAGACCCGTGTGCACCTGGTCACCCAAAAGACCCGTGTGCACCTGGTCACCCAAAAGACCCGTGTGCACCTGGTCACCCAAAAGACCCGTGTGCACCTGGTCACCCAAAAGACCCGTGTGCACCTGGTCACCCAAAAGA